>NC_133621.1:94796671-95096671 GCF_048593235.1 Sminthopsis crassicaudata | reverse complement strand
TTTGCACCCAGTGTATTATTCTTTCTTATGCCTTAATTATTTTTTTGTAATTCCCTAAAATTCATCTTATACTTGGACCCTCTACCTATGTTTATTCCTTCTAGCTATACCATTAGTGGTATAATTCTTAAGAATTACATGTATCCTCTTCCCACGTGGGGATGTAAATAGTTCAGCTTCATTGTTTTCTTTTCTCTTTTTACTTTTTAAGACTTCTCTTCGGTCCTGATATTATAGATCATGTTTTATTGTTGTTCAAATCTGATTTTACGAAAGTTTGAAATCTTTCTATTTCATTGAATGACTATTTTGTTTCCCCTTAAAGTATTATGCTTAATTTCTCTGGGTAGTTGATTCATGGTTGTACTTCTAACATTTTTGACTTCCAGAATATCATGTTACATGACCTTTGATTCTTAAATAGTGTAGATGCTAATTCCTATGTAACCCTGACTATAACTTCCTGATATTTGAATTATTTCTTTCTGGTCACTTGCAGTATCTTTTACTTGACATAAAAGTTATATAATTTGGTCTTAATGTTCTTTGGAGTTTTTATTTTGGGATCTCTTTCAGGAGCTTAATGGATTTTTTTCAGTTGCTATTTTATCCTCTAGTTCCAGGGAATCAGAGCAGTTTTCCTAGATAATTTCTTTAAATGTGCTGTCTAAATCCTCCTTTTGATTATGGATATCAGATAGTTTAATGACTCTGACAATTTCTCTCCTGATCTATTTACCATTTGTTAGGATTACTAGGTGAGAACTCAGGTTGTCTGGACAGTGACAAGGTGAGAATTCAGGTTGTCTGGACAATTACAAGGTGAGAACTCAGGTTGACTTGATAGAAGGAGCAAGCTCATTGGCTGAAGTGGTTCTTCCCAGAAGCCCTTGCATTATCCCACGCCCATTCTCTGGGAGGATAAAAGAGGCAACAGTGGGCCTGGAAAGCAGTCTGCCTGGAGAAGGATAAGAGCTGGAGGAGATTCAGAGCCAGGATTCAAGGAGAAGACTCTGCACTACATCTGGCTTGATGCAGCTCTCTGCAGGAAGGGAAGTAGGACCGAGGCCTCGGGATAACCTGAGTTCTCACCTAGTAATCCTAACAACCATTGATTCTCCATTTTCTTCCTATTTTGATTGATTTTTGATGTATAGAATTATTAGTTTCCCTTTGCCCAATTCTAACTTTTCAAGAGTTGTTTTCCTCAGTTAATTCAAAACTTTTTCATTTTGCCAAGTATACTTTTTAGGGAGTTGTTTTCTTCATTGAATTTTTGGATCTCCTTCACCATTTGGCCAATTCTACTTTTAAAACAGTTGCTTTCTTTTTCTAAATTGTTGATTTTTTTTTTATTCATAATTCTCCAACATCATTCTCATTTTTCCCAATTTTTTCTACCATTCTTATATGATTTTTTGAAGCTCCTTTTTGTACTCTGCTATGAGTTTTTTTTTTGGGGGGCTTGAGAACATTTTTCTTTGGGGTTTTGCTCATGGGTATTATTTATGATGTTATTGCCTAACTCTGAATTTGTGTGTAAACATGTAATTGTCTGGCTATTGGATTGTACTCCCCTTTCACTAGAGTGAGACGTGCTGCTTTTTTTTTTTTTTTTTTTTTGGTTTGTTTTTGTTGGTTGGTTGTTGTTTTTTTGGCTTTTTTGTTTATTATTTTGCTGATCTTCCAAGTTTCTTGGCCTCAAAGATTGTTTCTACTTTTAGCTCATTTTACTCATTTTTTCTGTTCCAGGATCTTTTGGGGGCACTACTTTATAGGGGTTTTTTGAAGGTGAAAATGGAAGAATTATGGTGATTTATTACTTATTCCACCATCTTGGCTTCAAAAATTCCTCACTTGATTAGATTTAAAACACATATTTTGCTAATCCAAAACTTATTTAGCTTTCTTTTAATGATAAGTAGATTTCTAATTGACTAACACACCAAAGAAATTTATTATCCATGGCTATAGCTTTTAAGAAAAAATGCAATGTTACATACATGCATTGAATATCTCACATCATTCATGTAAAAATTCATAGTTTTAAACTTAAGTAGCCAGTTGCTTTTTCCAAAGGAAAAAAGAAATGAGTTCTATTTACTTTTAGTCTTTTATTTTTTTGTAATATGGAATGGCATTATGAGTTTTTAGATATCAATTTTGTTCTCTTGTTTATATTTGTCTTTTCAATCCATTGTATTTCAAAAATCTCCACTGTAGCTTTGGAGGTTAATGAATACTGACTGAATAAAAAAACAATCTGATATCCCTTTGTTGAAGTAATAAAAATATTAAATCTAGGGGGATTTTCTTGAGCTTCTTCAAATATGCCACCTTGTTAGTAACCTAATAAATATATGAATAAAGTCATCTATGGGTCCAAGAGTACTTAGTGGCTATGATATATATTTTAATATTTCTTTATGTCTTCTTTATTCTCTTATCATAACAGAATATTTTGTATTCATTAAAATATTCCTAGTATATATTCTTTTTTTAAGGTAGAACAAGTAAAGACTCACAATTCAGCATGAAGTTATGTAATTTTAGATAAGTAAGATTTTATTTTCTGACTGAGGTATTTGAATAGTTATTTCTCAATATTAGTGAATATTTATTAAAATTTCTTCAAATATATATGTATATATATATTCATTGAATACTTCTTATCATTATGTTTGTATATCTGTGACTTTTAAAAATAATGCTGTAATTATTATTAATCATAATTATAATATATGTATATATAATTATAATTAATATAAATTTAAAATAGATGGACATATTTCAAGCTTTATTTTTCAAATTAGGTAAAAACATTTTTATTTTTCAATACTTTGGCTACATTATCTAATTTTATAAAAAATTTTTAAAAATAATGTCAATAACATGTATGATATAGTAATATACTGCAACTATAACCAATGCATTTATAATTGTGTAGTTAAATTGTATTTCCGTTAGTGATGCTAAGCTATGATGAGAGAGATTTAAAGCAAAGGTTTTTTCACATTAATATATTTAATTACTCCATTTTTATTTTCAAGGGCTCAAAAAAAAAGTTTACTCCAGGTGATAGAAAAGAAAAACAGCTGTCCCTGAAATTGATCATTCACTCAAATAATAGGCTTAAATAAGGTGGTTGTTGTTTTAAAGTAAAAGTTCTTACTGAGTGCTAATCATAGAGTTAGGTGTTAAGATTCAAAGAGAAGAATAAAATAGTTCCTGACTTTAAGGAGCTTATATTCTAGATGATAAATCATATGAATACAGATAAGTACACACAAAATACACATGCAAATACAAATTAAATAAGGTTATTGTTTCTTGGAGGGGGGGAGAGAGATGAATAGGAGGTCAGAAACATCTAACATGGGAGAAGTGGTGTTTTAATCCCTCTCAAATCTTTTATTAGTTTCTTGTTTTTGTTTTTTTTTTTTTAATTGATAAATTCAGGAATACTCCTAATGTCAAAGCAGGATTCATTACATGGAGCCTGGAAACTCTCTACCCAGTAGAGCTTTCTGGAAGGAAGCTATTGTAGAGATTTTCAAAGTAAATAAATACACATCTCCAAGGAACCTTAATGAGCTCCTGCATCAATAATAATGGCATCCTGCTTGAACTATTTCCCTTAGTTAATGAGTATGCCATATACCAGCACACCTCAGCCTTCCCTATCTGCCACAAATGTCAGCTCAATGAGAAGGTAGCATTATGCTAAACATTGTTTCCACCCCTCCAAAAATCTCTGCCGCTTGAACAGACTGTTAACCTTCAATAAAGCTTTCAAATCAATTAAATTGGAGTTATGTTTGCTGATGACTGTACACTGGAGACTCACACATGGGAGGATATGCAGTTAGTCATTGATCATTTCACAAATTTGGCACAAGGAAAGGGCTGGAAATTAGTCTGACAAAAAATGGTTGAATGCCAACCTGCCTTAGATAAAACTAACAAGCATCCAAGATGTAGGGATGGCATGAAAGGAGTGATGTCGCACAATTGTGTGGCCTAGTTATTACATTATTCAAAGACAAATTACAAGGCATGATAGTAACAGTTGGCATTAAGGAAAGCAAGTGCCCATTTTGGAAAGCTGATGGCCTGGCTGGCCTAAAATGAACCTGAAAAGGAGGCAAAGTTCACCTTAGGTTCCCTTCTATGTTACTTTAGGAGTTTTGATGCTGTTGTTGTTGCTGTTGCCTAAGGACACCAATCTTCTATTTCCAAGCACTCTAGGTTCTGTTGCCTTCACTTAAAACCCACAGTGGTTTCCCTTTTTTCAAGTGCCTTTAGAATGTGTTCTCCATGATCTTAACCTGGGTAGTTCATTGTATAATAATTTACAGGAATCTCAGCATCCCTGACCTTCCCTTTCCTTTTTTCCACATACAGTATCATACATACAAATATATATGTATGTGTCTGTGTATATGTGTGTATATGTAAGTGTACACCTCTGTGTGTGTATACATATATACATGTGTGTGTGTGTATGATTAATGCATATATTTGATTACGTAAGAGCCCATTCTTGAGGTAAAAGAGGTCACTTCTTACCCTAATCTTCTTCACTGATTGGACATTGTCTCAGTCAAACAAACACCCAAGCTTTAAAAGACTAAGGTCTCTCACTACTTTCAGAGCCATATGTAGTTATCTAGTTCTATATCTTCACATTGGACCCAGAAAGCTCCAGAAGAAAAAGTCTGGCTGGTAACTCTGCACAGCTTTTCCTCACTTAAAGCCCATTAATTTTCAAGTCATAGTACCTAATGTCATGATCCCTTTTTGAGAACAAAGGAGAAACAACAACAAAGTATAGATAATAATTCTATATATCAAATAATCCAAGACAAGTTACATAAATACAATAACGTTTTAAAATAAAAGGACCCCAAGGGTCTAACAAATATTAATTTATTATTTAATTATTTCATGCAATTTGTTAAGGAATTTTGCTTATTTCTCCCTCTCTATCCCTCTCTCTTCTCTCTCTCTCTCTCTCTCTCTCTCTCTCTCTCTCTCTCTCTCTCTCTCTCTCTCTCTCTCTCTCTCTCTCTGTCTCTGTCTCCCCCCCCCTCTCTCTCTCAGCAACTCTCTGTGCTTGAAATAGTAGCACATGCTGAATAAAAACATCAATAACAGCATTACAATATAGTCATTATATTTACAGCTGGAAAGGATCTCATATTATATTATCCCATTCTCTTCATTTTCCAGTTGAATAAATGAGATTCACAGAAGTGGTATAGTTCCTCCATGACAAAATGACAACCACGATAAGATATATCGTATATATAAGTATAATAAAAGATATATACTATATAAACTAAGACATTGCTTAGATTAGAACCTAGAACTCATGGTTTTTAATCCTAATCCATCCATTAAATCATGATACTTCTCATTAAATGAGAGGGATATTGGTATGTTGGATAGGGGACTGAGCATAGTCAGAAAGTCCTTGTTTCAAATTTTACTTCTCATGATCAAGTCAATGTGTCTCAGTTTCCTCACCTGTTAAAAAGTGAACATAATATTCATTGTGCCTATCTCAAAATATCATTGAAATAGTCACATGAAATAAGTCAAATGCTTTGCAGACTTTAAAATTATATAGTAATATGTTATTAAATGGATAAAATTTTTAAAAAAGCAGATTTCTCAAGGCTCTGGTAGCAGCCAACATCTACATGACTCAAAAACCTGGACTTGTTACTAACGACTTGATAAACTTTGTAATTTTATCAGCTCTATCCATCCTACATGTCTTGTTTTAGCATTTGCTATCCATCATCTCAATGCTTGCAAGTGTCATTTCTGCTTGGAGATTGAGGTTGCAATTAAGTAGAGTCAGACTTGTTGGGCAAGCTGTATAAGGATACTGGATGACTATCCCAAACACTGATTTAATAGAAGATAGGTATATTCATCATGGTGAGGTGAGGCACTCATAGGATGCACAGAAAATCATCCAGAAGAAATGTAACATCATTATAGGAAATAGGCATATTATTTCAGTTGATGGAATCACCTGTTAGAGTGCTGTCAGAAACAAGGTGGTTCAGTGAGTACAAAATCAGCGTGTCATGATTGAAGCCAACAGCTTGAGCCAAAAACATTGTAAAGTCTGCTAGTAGCAGGCTGCAGATAACAGCAGCTCAATGTTTTTCTGAATTCAGTCCTGTTTGCAAAATATATAATTAAAATTAGTGATTGTAAGTATCACCATACTGCTCCTTCATGACAAAAGAGAATCATATTTATATTTGAAGGTCAAAGTTGTCTAGAACTGTACATGATTCTAGCCATCCTGGAAAGTGAGACACAAGGAGTACCCATGAAATGGGGAAATTGCTAAGCAAAATTGTGGTATATGGATGTAATAAGACACATTGTATCATAAACTGGTGGTTTTCAGAGAAATGTGAAAAGACTTAAAATGATTCAAATTTAAATGAAATCAAATCACAACTAGATTTCAGATGAATCAGTACTATTCCTAATATATTTTTGATGCTGTCTACCTTCTGATAATAGAACAAATAGAATGAGGTGCAGAATGAGATAGTTTTTGACATAGTCAATAAAGAAAATTGTTTTCTTTGCCAGATATTCCTAAATCGACCATGCCAAAAAATTAAAATAATTGTTTTGCACTCCAAGTATATTATTTGTCAAATTTTTTTTTAAATTAGTAAGGGGAAAGAAGAGAGGAAAAATGCAGTTTTTTATTAGTTAAATATATTTACTTTAAAATACATGGCTAAATGATTATAGGGCAGCTAGTTGGGTGGATAGAGAGATATACCTAGAGTCCAGAAGACCAGTTTAAATACAGTCCAAAACACTTACCACCTATGTGACCCTTGCTAATTTTTTTAACCCTGTTTACCTCAGCTTCTTTATCTGTAAAATGAACTAAAGAAGGAAATAGCAAACTACCCCCACTATGTTTGTCAAGAAAACAGAAATGGGGTGTGAAAAGTAAAGAAAAAAATGGAACAGCTAGGTGATTATGATCTTTGTTCCCAAACTGTTAAAATGTCTTTAGAGGATAGCGTTTCATAGAGGCAGAAAAGAAAAAAAAAACATTTTATTTTACTATCCATTAGATAGTAGCAAGGCCAGAGATGACAACTTCTGTGGTTTGAGAAAAGATTTATTTGGGAATATTGCAACATTATGTCATGGCACAATACTGTACAAAGAATACATGTTAACCTGCTGAGTTTGAATGGCCATGCTCATGCTTTAGCAAGGTTGTATAAATGTAATTTACATTGGGGTTTTGTAAAAGCTATAACTAATGACAAAATACTGAAAATATTCTATTTTTGTGAGGATGGAAACTCTTCTTGTTTAATGGCAATTCAGGTGATATTAAATAAGTGGCATTCAATATAGTTCAGGAAAATAAATGCCAAGTATAAAGCCATTTTCCTTTCAATAGTCAATAGAAATAAAAATTGAGATGGTCTTTAATTGGTAATAATAATGATAGTTATTATTCATATAATATCATAAACAATACAGCCACTTTTAATTTTTCCAATGGTTTTCAAAGCCAATTTCACTATTTTGTTCCTTATACTAAACATTCACAATAGCTGATCTTATTTCTTTTGAAATGAACACAGGAATTCCTATTTAGAATTCCTCCATTTTGAACTCTCAGTATTCTTTTAGGTAATGATAGAGCTTACTTGATCAGGAGACTCAACAATATTCTGCATTTTAGTGCAATCAGCAAAATGTTACTTATAAGCAGAAATATCTTGGGGACTTCACATCTTTAGGGTCCACTTTCCATTTGGATACTGTGTGGAGCATCTTCATGTCAGTTCCAAATATTCTTGTCTGGCTAACATATATCATTTCACAACTAATTTCATACTAGTCATAAAAGGAGTGTCAAATAAAATTATCTCCATTTAAAAAAAAAACTTAGGCAATCATGATAAATGTATGAAAGTTTTCTTCTTTGAAGAATAGCTTCAGGAAAATATGTTGCTTTACTTATTCCAGTGCTCTTAAGTGTTAATGAATAATAAGCAGAGTGAGATATGGTATTCTCTGCACCTTGAGAGAAAAGATAGCTCTGATATTATCATTTTTAAAATGTTATTTATTTAAAAATAAATACAAAATAGAAAAAGAAAATAAATAAAATAGAAAAAGAAAAATGTCATGGGCATTTCAAAACATAAGAAAAGATTCTAAATATAAAACAATAGATTTGCATTTCAAGAAAACCTATAAAATAAAAAATACACTTTTGTTTCAAAGCTGTCCATCTCTGCTTTCTTGTAGGTTTTTCTTTTTTCCTTATTCTGATGTGCCATTTTTCCTTTATTCTTCCTTCCCCCTTTCCTTCCCTACCACCCCTAAGAAGGCTAGAATTAAGTGCAGACATATTTGTGTATCTAATATATTACTGATAGAGTTGTGAACCTGTTCAACATTCTGGAGAACAATGTAGAACTATGCATACGCTTTCATCCAGCAGTGTCTCTACTAGACCTTTATTACAAAAAATATCATAAAAAAGGGAGGAGGACCCATATGTGCAAAAATATTTGTAGCAGCCCTTTTTGAAGTGGCAAGGAACTGGAAATTGAGTGGATGTCCATCTGTTGGGGAATGGCTGAATAAATTAGGGATATCAATGTTAGAGAATATTATTGTTCTATGATCAGCAGGATGATTTCAGAGAGGCCTAGAGAGACTTACATGAAGAGAACATTGCATATAGCAACAATATTATGTGATGATTAATTCTGTTAGATGTGGCTCTTTTCAACAATGAGATAATTCAGGTTAATTCCAATAGACTTACAATAGAGAGAGCCATCTACATCCAGAGAGAAGACTTCAGGAACTAAATGTGGATCACAACATAGTATTTTCACAATTTTTTTTTTTTGTTATTTGCTTGCTTTTCTATTTTCCTTCTCATTTTCTTTCTTTTTTGATCTGATTTTTCTTGTGCAGCATGATAATTGTGGAAATATGTATAGAAGAACTGCACATGTTTAATATATATTAGATTTCTTGCTGCCTAGGTGGGGGGTGAGGGCAAGGGAGGGAGAAAAATTTGAAGCACAAGGTTTTGCAAGGGTGACTGTTGAAAACTATGCATATATTTTGAAAATAAAAAGATAAAAAAGTTATATTTGTACATGTATATGTATGTGTGTGCATACACACATATATATTATAAACATAAATATACACAGGTAGATAGATATCTGTGATAATACTCATATATACACATATATTCATATCCATCCATGTAAGGTTATACTATACTTGTTTCTCTTAAGGTGGATAATGTTATCCTTCATAAATTCAAGACTTTCATATTTTTCTAAACCCAGC
Organism: Sminthopsis crassicaudata; assembly: GCF_048593235.1. Lineage (NCBI taxonomy): Eukaryota > Metazoa > Chordata > Mammalia > Dasyuromorphia > Dasyuridae > Sminthopsis > Sminthopsis crassicaudata. The sequence goes on along the minus strand of NC_133621.1, from coordinate 95,087,278 downwards.
AACTCATCATTTCCTTCAATAGAGTAATATTCTAAGGACATATCATCTAGTTATTTTAAATTGTCTAAAACAATATTGATTAGGATGGCTGAAAAATAGTGTAACTTTCTTATTTTTTCTCTTTTGATTAAATCTATTTTAGCTTTAACTAACACCTGTTCTTGTCACTTCATATTTACTATTTTTTTGCATTTGCAAAGATCAGACAATTCATTCTCCCTTTATTATACCTGAAAATCTTCTCTTTGTTTTTGTTCATGATTCTTTCTCTATCTGGAATGTTCTTCTAACAGTTAATTTATTTGTTAAAGTATAACCAAAATGTTTTGGGGTTATTTTTCCCCTAACACCAAGGGCTGGTAGCACATTGGATAAAGCTCTAGTCCCAGAGTTAAAAACAACTGAGGTCAAATCTGACATGACATTTATTAGCTATGTAAACTTGAGCAATTCACTAATCATTAGTTTCCTTGATTATAAAATGAAGTTAATAATAATATCTATCTCAAAAGGTTGTTGTGAAAATGAATAGAAGTAATATTTGTAAACAATGTTTAGAATGCTGTCCGGCATACCAGTACCATTTCATAAATGCGTATTTTCTTCCTATTTCCTTTAAGAAGGCCTTCCCTTATCCTCCCTAATTCATACATAATTAACCCTACTTCTCACTTTTGCACATTATTCATTCTTATTTTATACTTAATAGATTGAGTCCTAGTTTTGAAATCAGAAGATTTTACTTCAAATGTTGCATTTAACTTATCTGGACTAGTTCTGACTCAGATTGGTTGGGTATTTCATGCTTAGAATGGTACTTATAGATTTTCTAATATTTAACCAATGTAAATTTATTTAATAGTAATTTGGAATGAGTATTCAGCAAAGAGCAAAGGATGTTCAGCTTGTACAGTATTCCTCCTTCTATGTTTTTTCAAAATGGCAAGCCAGTCAACATGATATATCCTGATTCCTCTGGGAGTGGACTTGTTAGGAATCTTTCCTTTTTGTTTATTTATTCACAAAGACTAGCAGAGTGATTTGTACATAGATGCACAATAACTGTTGTTGATTTGACTCACCAAACCTCAGCTGTCTTTTAATCTTGTAAACTCCCTTCCCTACTGTAGCATACTCACCCTGCAACAATCCTCTGTCCCTCTGGCTCCCTTCTGTCATTATTAAATTCCTCTAGAAACTTTCACTGAACTTTCCAATTTCCCAGGCCAATTATCCTTGCTCTCTTTCTGGCTATTACTGCTTTCAGAGAATCCATAATGTGTCCCTTCTCCTCCTGCTGAAAATTTTCATCTGTCTCTGAGATTTCCCCCCCCTCTCTAGAAGATGAGTTCTTTGATGCAGAGACATATTTCATTCTTTTTAAAATTACATTTGTATTCCTAATAGTTAGTGTAATGACAGTTAAATAGTAAATACATAATATGTGCTTGTTAATTTAACTAGAATGATTTTGATTATACCTGACTTTAAAGAACTTTACCTTATCCATAGACGTGATAGGATAGGTGCCTTTCCTGCTACATAGAGGGAGAACTAAGATTCTTCTGTAATAGTGGGAATATAAAAATGGTTAATAATAATAATAAATTAAAGTTGGAATTACAAAAGTAATATTAATTAACCGAGGGTTTTTTTCTTTTTTTTGGGAAACTATTGCATTAACAATTGAACTGTCTTTTTATGTTGTGTGTACATATCTATGTGAGATATAAATATGTTTTTAGCTCCTGACTATGGCTAGTTTAGAAATGATATATTTCAGTGTATTTCCTCTTCTTATTTTCCTGCTCTAACTTTAATCAAAATAATTTTTAAAGTGTTTTTTTTTAAAGACTTGGCAAAAAGAGCATACATTTAATATATATATATATATTTTCAATTCTTGTAAAACACTAAGGTGACAAGATTAATCTTACTCTTGTTATATCCAATTCTTTTTTCTGTTCCTAAAAATAACAGTTTGAATCTTTCTAAATATATGTATTTTCTTGAGCTTTTTCCTTTGAATGAATTAATAGCTTATGCTTTATGCATATATGTTAGTTGTTTTAAGTGACACAAACCATTCAAAGTTAGATTAGTTAGATTTAGAAATTGACTCCTGAAAAATATTTTGAGCTATATTTTTATATGATTGAATAATAGCCTCCAAATCTGAGAAAGCCAATGTTTAAATAGTGATTTGTATTTCTCATCTATTTTTGCCCAAAGTGTATTTTCCATTCTTTCCATAAGATATGGGCAAGTGATTCTATCTTAGTCGTCTCTCTGACAAAGATTACATTGGTTATAGAACAGCTTGACTAAGGCCATACTTAAGTGGTTATCTACTCTCTATTATTTGGTCTATAGTGTTTTTTGTTTCTCAAAATGCAATGTGTACATATTCTGAGCCAGAAAGTTAACAAATGATTTGCTGGGTTTTTAGCTTTTATTGTTATTTTGGTTCATTGATGACCAAATGCTGATTACATTTCTCAGCTCAACCATCTCTCATGATGAGACATTATTTCTACCTCTAGAGCTAAGATTTTATGATATATGCCTTAATTAAATAACTCAGAGATTGATATTTTCTCTTGTCATTCTTGTATTCAACTGTAGATTTGGTTCTTATTTAATCAGTTTTAGCACTGTATAGTCAATACAACCAGACAGCTAAAGGATGGAATACCAGACCAGAAGTCAGAAAGACCTGAGTTCAAATGTGACTTCAAATTACAGATGTAAAGAAAATGTTAGCCTAAACTGATAGAAAGAATATGGCCAATTAGGATTTTATAATATAGATCAAAGCTTCTTAAACAATGGATCACAATCCCACAGGGGGTCTCTTAACTGAATGTGAGAGATGCAAAATTCTAATTTAATATTTATATATTTTATTACCTATTTATATACCTATTTTATATACCAATATATCCAATCATTTGAAAATTTCTCAGGCAAAAGAGGGGTCATGAGTGGAAAAGATTTAAGAAGCCCTGAGTAGATTAATGAAATTACAGTTACAGTTCCAGTGCTTATCTAGAAGGTTAGTTATCTGACTTTAAAGGCTATGACTAATTATACAACATAACTAAAAAAAAAGGGATAAAGGAAATACTGTAGCAAAAGGTCCCTGAAAATTGTGGGTAGAATCATTGATAAAGGCAAGAATTTATTTCAGTTAGTTTCACATCAAAGAAAATAACAATAAGCCTTAGAAATATCTAGAAAACTCAATAAGCAAAGTACTCTTAGGCAAAAAACTCTATAGAGCTAACAGTCCTCAAGGTCATTACTGTACTAAAGTTCTAGATAATCATTGATGTCCATAATGATGTCAATCCATTCCTACAACAGGTATGCCAAGCCAAAGCTCTCCAGAATGGCACAGTACATAATGTCTTGTAGAAAATAAGTTCTTTTATAATAACACACATAGGAAATGGACAATAGGACATTCTATTTATGACAAAATACATCCCTTTTCAAGATGGGGGAAAATCATATCTATTATTCTATCTTAACATTTTAGAATGGAGTAAATGAACTCCTTATTACTGAATATGATTTGCATGATAAAAAAGTCATTCTCACTGCATAAAATAGTTTTCATATTAAATAGCAATGCTATTAATAATAAGAGATAATATTCTTAATATTATTTATTGCCACCTTTCTTCACCTTGTTCCTCTTCCTTCCTTCCTTCCTTCCTTCCTTCCTTCCTTGCTTCCGTCCTTCCTTCCTTCCTTCCTTCCTTCCTTCCTTCCTTCCTTCCTTCCTTCCTTCCTTCCGTCCTTCCTTCCTTCCTTCCTTCCGTCCTTCCTTCCGTCCTTCCTTCCTTCCTTCCTTTTATGCTTCCTTTCTCTCTTCTTCCCTGAATTCCCCCTTCCTTTTTCCTCCCTCCCTTCTTTTGTGGCTTCTAATTGTTTCTTTTTTTCCTATCCTCTCTCCTTTCTTCCCTACATTCCTTTTTTTCACTTTACTGCTTTCTTTTTTCCCTCTGTATTTCTGAATATCCTCCCAAATGTCAAATGTATTCTATCAATTAGAAATATTGACCCAGATAACACTTTTCTAGAGGTTGTCTCTTTGCTGGCAAAACAATGAATGTTCATTAACCACGAGAATAGATAAGATCCGGCTGGGTTACAAACTTATTGATTATCCCATCTAGATATTGGAGGGCTCCTCTTCAGATGCAGACTGCTGTCATACTTTGAAATCCTGTTAATGCTTCCTAAATTGTATTTTATCCTTTTCTTAATACATGTTTTTGAAGTTTGTGGCTTAACCCCTAAACAATTCTAATTTTATTTCCAAGTACTATCATTAATACAATTATGTTGAGGTAAATTTATTCATTGTCAAGAACATGGGCTTGGGATCAGGAAACCTCAATTTAATTATAGATTTGCACAATTTACTTACATATACAAAGGCAACTAATAGTTTTTCTGTTCTTCCTCATCTTTAGAATAAGAATAATATCATCAAATACCAAACATGATTTTTGTGGAAATCAGTGTGGTTAAGTAGAAAAAAAAAATACAATAATATCAAGTCAGACCACATTGCTTTATATATGACTACCTATTACCACCTTTGCTACCTTGGGCAAGATATTTAGCTTTTCTATCTAAAGTTAACCATATAATAAGTTGTGATTCAGATTATATTATTTCCAGATTTTGTAGCTCTAAATCACATCATCATATGATAATTTGAATATTTTGTGAAGATATTTTGTTAAGATATAAAGACTTTGCAAAAAGTTTAGTGTGATATATAAATATATGATGTATATTATAGATACAATAATAATCTAATTTTAAATAATTGTTCAGCTTCATTGATCATATTCAGATGAATTTAAGGATTGTGAAATATTACAAGCTGATAACTGATGCACCTAGGTGGTTAGTGGATAGAATGTTGGACTTTGAGTTAGGAAGATCAGTGTTCAAATTTGGTTTCAATTTGCTTACTCTCTATATGATCTTGGGCTTAATCACTCTTAGTTTTAATTTGTGTGACTGTACATTAGAAATAATAGCACACACACACTAGAGTGTTGTTCTGAGGAACAACTGAGATAATATATGCAAAGTGATTTGCAAACCTTGAAATACTATGTAAATGCTTAATGATGATGATGATGATGATGATAGTGATCCAAAATGAAATTTTTTTTGCACATTATTGATAAAAGTAAATTCCTTTAAAATCAACTAATAAGATATACTATATTGTAGTGAAATAAGAATCAGAAAAATATATTAAACATCCTTTAAAGAAGGGAATGACAATAGTAAGTAGCTAATTTTATCAGGCAAAGAGTGGTAAAATGATTTACCCAGTGGATAGACCTTTGAAGAGTTTAAGGAGACATATATATATATATATATATATATATATATATATATATATATACATATATATATATATACATGTATATATATATATGTATATTTCAGAATTGTTTTAATTTGCATTTCTCTAACCAGTCATGAGTCAGAATATCTTTTTTCAGATTACTATTTGATAGCTTTTATTTATCCTCTGACTATCTAAAAGATGGGAAATAATAGCTCTTTTAAAAAATAAATTTAACTCAATTGGCTATAAATTTGAGAAACAAGACCTTTATTAGAGAAACTTGCTGTAATCTCTGTACTACCTCTAATTTTGTTTGCATTGGTTTTGTTTCTGCAAATTCTTCTTAATTTTATGAAATTAAAATAATCCATTTTACTTCCCATGATCTTCTTTATATCTTATTTAATCACAAAAATTTTTCCTACCCATAAATGTAACCGATATTTTTTCCATTTTTTCCTAATTTATCCATAATGTTATCCTTTATAACTAAATTATATTTTCACTCTGACCTAATTGTGATATAGTGTGAATGTCAGTCCTTGCCTAATTTAAGCAAGATTGATTTTAAGTTTTCCAATATATATATATATATATATATATTTTTTAATTAGTGAGCTCTTTGCCCTTAAAGAATGGATTTTTAATTTATTACACCTTAAATTACAATGGTCATTTGCTACTCTATATTATGTACCTAATTTATTCCATTGATTCACCACTTTAATTCTTAACCAGTATTTAATTGTTCTGATGATTATTGATTTGTAATATAGTTTGAAATCTGTTATTGGGAAGGCTGTTTTCCTTCTAATTTATTTTTTCATTAATTCCTTTATTAATCTTGACTTTTTTTCTCCTAAATGAATTTCATTATTATTTTCTCTAACTTTATAAAATAATCCTTTTGTACTTTATTATGACACTGAAGAAATAAATTAATTTAGGTAGACTTGATGTTATTATGTTGGCTTCTCCTGCCCATGTTTAATTAACATTTCTCATATTCTTTAGGTCTATATTTGTGTGAAAAATGTTCATATAGTTCTTGGTTTTGTCTTGGTAGGTGGATTCCCAACTATTTATATTATAATTATTTTAAATGAAATTTCTCTTTCTATCTTTTCTTGCTACATTTTGTTGGAAATATATAGAAATGTTGATGATTTATGGGGGTTAATTTTACATCCCGCAACTTTGCTAAAGCTGTTAATTGATTTAAATAGTTTTTTATATGATTTGCTAGGGGTTTCTAAATATATTATCATATAATCAGTGAAGAGTGATAGTTTTGTTTCTTTGTTGCCTACTCTTATTCTTTCAAGTTTTTTCTATTGTTATAGTTAGCATTTCTGATACAATTCTGAATAATGATGGTGATAATGGACACATTTGGTTCAATCTTAATCTGATTGAGAAGCTTCTAGTTTATCTCAGTTACAGATAATATTTGTTTTTTATTGTAAATAGATACTAAATGTCATTTTTAAAGAAAGACTCCATTTATTCCTATTTTTCCTAATGCTTTTTAAAAATAGGAATGGACATATTATCATGTATCAAAACCTTTTTTATATATGTATTAATATAATCATTTTTTGTTCTTGTTATTAATATGGTATATTATGCTGAGGGTTTTCTTCATATAAAACCATCCCTCCATTCCTGATATAAATCCCACCTCATCCAAACATAGAAAACAGTATTTTTATGAGGCAAATTTAGTATCAATCAAAGGAAAACAAGTGAGGGTCTTTCAGATATAGAGAAATAATTTTAAGGAAAATTAAATATTTTAGCAATAGTAGATAGTAAACTTAAACTCATTGAAAACTAGAAATATATTTTGTTGGGAAATGTCATAATCACTGTTTTACACAGATGAGTTAATCTTATATAGAAACAATTTACATACTTTATATATTTGTCAATAACTAATATTACTCTTGTTCTTTCTGTGTGTTCAGCATTCTCAGTTTATTTCAGCATCTCCCACAACAGATCATGAGCTTTCAAGGTAGGGATTTTTTGCCTTTTGTATCATGACTGCTTAGCACAAATAGTAGGCATTTAACAAATGTTTATTAACAGACTGATAATATTTCAGGATATCAATATAACACTCATGATTTAGGTTGCTTCATTTTGATTCTCATAACAAATGTGAGAGGCAAATTCTTTATTTTCCCCTGTTTTAATCCATTTGCAATAAGCTACAATCCTCTGCTTTTATGATTGACAACTCACAATGTGGAGGGTGTTGAGGACCCTGTCTGTTACCATTGCACATAGACTTTCCCTGCCTTAGTTTTACAATCAAGTTGAAATTGAAACAATTTCAGGATCCTGAAAAAATAATTTTGTCCTAAAAAGAAAATAATATAGCAGTTCCCAGGAGCTGATTGCATATACATTTATTTATTTCCTCTGTGGTTAAAGTCAGAAGAAACTGAGAAACTGTCATATAATGGAAAATAGTGGGGTGAGTCAGAAGACCTAGATTCTGGGGCACAAAAAACCACTTGACTCTTCTGAGGCTTAGTTTGATAATATGTAAAAGACTGAACTAGACTGCTTTTTAGATAATTCCCTCTCTAAAATATGATAATTTGACATGTTCTATCCTCTTTCAAATTTTTAACTATGAAATTTAAATGTAGATTATCTTAGTCATTATGTAGAAGTTCTTTCAAATTAAATGTCTCAAATAGATGGCTAGGTGTTTTTGTTTTTAGTTTGCAACTGCTTTAGTAAAATTGAGTGTACTTGTTTATATTGGTATAAAAATGAAAGCATGTACATTGTATTGCAGTATTAGGTTTTTTTGTTTTGTTTTGTTTTTTGGTCATTTGATGGTCATTCAATCTGTAGTCATCTAAACAGTAGTTACATCTAGACTTTAACTCAGCTGCAGGAACATGTGGAGATTATGTTCTTTATTTCTCTCAAGTATTTCACTTAATAAACAGATAACTTTTCCATTCACAAAAAACAAAAACAGAAACAAACAGCAACAGTTTAGCTTGAATCAGGAATTCTAAAACAAAACTAGTAGAAATCATCATTGCTCAAAGACTAAAAAATATATAATTTAATTTCAATATTATTCCTTCTATTTTTTGGCAGCATGAATTCATGTATTCTCAAGTTGGTATCAATAATGTCTAGGAACTGTCAACATTTTTATAAAACTGACTCACATTGGCAGTGTGCTAATTCTATAGCATAATGGTTGGCCTGAATATTTCATTATGTGGCCCATAATGCAGTTTTATGAGGATTAGGTTCAGATTTTTTGTTCTCCTCAGGAGCTGTTAGGCACACAGTTGTGTTTCATGGAATCACAGTTTTTGTTTTGTTTCTAAGCAAATAACACAAGATGAAAAAGAAAAATAATGAAAGTAAATCCTATAATTTTATTTCAAAAGTGACTTAGGGTTTACATTATGCTATGATTGAGATAATGATTATTTGGAAGAAAAGGGAAAAAAAAAATCAATGTAATCCTGAACTCATTTTCAATGTACATTTTCTCATCAAGTTTTCATTTTTGTATACAAATGCTTCCAAGTGCTTTTTCTTTTCCCCTTTGCATTCCTAACTTCCCATCCTTCCTTTACCTCTTAACTTTTCCTCTTTTCTTTACTTTCTGCTCTCTTCCTTCCTCCTTTCTCCTCCTTCTCTTTTCTTCTATTTCCCTCCCTCCCTGTCTGCTAATTTATTTAGACATAGAAATAAGTGAAATTGATTCTATTATGCAAGGGCTCATATTTGTGAATAATTGTGCACACATCAGTGTATGTATGTATGTATGTATATATATATATATATATATATATATATATGTGTGTGTGTGTGTGTGTGTGTGTGTGTATCGAGAGAGAGAGAGAGAGAGAGAGAGAGAGAGAGAGAGAGAGAGAGAGAGAGAGAGAGAGAGAGAGAGAGAGAGAGAGAGAGAGAACGAACACAAGATGTTTTGGGGAGGAAAGGCAGTAATAGCTCATAGGCAGGGATCTGGAGAAATTTTATATTGAAGGTAGATCATGAGTTAAGTTGCAAAGAAATTCAAGGACTTCAATTTGAAAAAGAAACAGAACATTTTAGGCATTAGAGAAAGTCAATGTAAAGGTGGCTTCTTTTTTCATCTTAGATTTTGAATAGCCTTTATATCCCTTTATAATGCCTAGCATAATACCCCATGTATACACACACACATACATGTGTGTGTATCTGTGTATGCAATAAATAGTTGTGATTGAATGAATCAAAATATTTTAGATCTCATTCTCTGAATAAATGTGTATGGATCACTTAATGAAAATGAAGACACATGATAGGAGTCAGGAGTAGATACATATACATATATAAACATATATGTAGACACATGAATTGCATATTATATATGTCAATGTAAAGAAATACATCACCATTTTTATAATTGGAGACTTGGGAAAAGTAGTTAATACTATGTGATTTTTGATAACTTGATAAATAGGATATTACCTTTTTAAGTCCTGCGAACATTTTTTCCCCCTAAATACATTTTGTGAATGGGTGAGGGTGATTTTTTTTTCCTCTCAGTAACTACTTATTTTCACTTTGACTTAAGTACTATTTCTAAAGTCCCTTATCCTAAAATAAGTAAAAGAATCAAAATATATCCTATTGCTTCAATGGATTTCTCAATGTCAAATTCATCAAGAAATTTTAGCTCTTTTCAAAAAGAGGCTGTCCTAAAAACATTCACTATAGTAGTAGGTCTAGATTTAGAAACTCTCCTGGGCATCTAGTAATATATTAGCACTCAAAGATATTCTGAATTGAAATACATTCTGAAAATGTTATATCCCTAGGGTAATTATGTTTCTGCTTTGAGTTTCTAATGCTTCAATAGTGTTTATACATTAATTTTAGCAGTATCTTGTATGTTTAAGAAGAAGGTAAGTATATTAATGCAAATGTGGAATTCAAAACCTTAGGGATTAGAATCTGGAATGTAGAGAAAGTTAAGAGAGCAGCAAAATTGAAAACCGAATTGCATATAAAATTTTTAATGGTCTTAAAGAGCATTAAAGTAAAATCAATGACTCTATAAGTAAAACCACATACACGTCTTACTTAAAGAGTTATAAACTGCTATAATTTTAGCTGAAAAAGCAAAAGATTCTACTTTGTTTAAAATTGTATATTTGGGTGGTTAAAGATGTCATTTCTCATATTTTCCCTGTATCTTACCCATCCTCAATATCTCTCATTTTTTCTTGACTATACCACAATCTTTCCAATCTCTAGATTCACAAATTTGGATTTCTCTTTGGGTATCTATTCTTCCTTTCCTCTTCTATCCAAACAGTTGCCAAGCCTTGTGCATTTAACTTCTACAGTATTTTTTAAAATGCTTATCCCCTTCTCTTCATTCCGTAGTGATAGGCAGGATGGGTGGAGCAATGCTGTTCATTTTCTGTGCCTGACTTTTTATGATTTCATTTGAGATTTCTTGTACATATTTGGAAAATTTCACTTTTGCACCTTGTGGAGTCCCAAGATTGTTTCCAACTACAACTTGGAGACATTCCTTTACAAAAAAACCTTTATTAATTCTTTCTCATCTATTCCATTCTTTTCCTTCCTCCCTCCCTCCCTCCCTCCCTCCCTCCCTCCCTTCCTTCCTTCCTTCCTTCCTTCCTTCCTTCCTTCCTTCCTTCCTTCCTTCCTTCCTTCCTTCCTTCCTTCCTTCCTTCCTTCCTTCCTTCCTTCCTTCCTTCCTTCCTTCCCTCCCTCCCTCCCTCCCTCCCTCCTCCCTTCCTTCCTTCCTTCCTTCCTTCCTTCCTTCCTTCCTTCCTTCCTTCCTTCCTTCCTTCCTTCCTTCCTTCCTTCCCTCCCTCCCTCCCTCCCTCCCTTCCTTCCTTCCTTCCTTCCTTCCTTCCTTCCTTCCTTCCTTCCTTCCTTCCTTCCTTCCTTCCTTCCTTCCTTCCTTCCTTCCTTCCTTCCTTCCTTCCTTCCTTCCTTCCTTCCTTCCTTCCCTCCCTCCCTCCCTCCACCCTCCCTCCCTCCCTCCCTCCTCCCTCCCTTCCTTCCTTCCTTCCTTCCTTCCTTCCTTCCTTCCTTCCTTCCTTCCTTCCTTCCTTCCTTCCTTCCTTCCTTCCTTCCTTCCTTCCTTCCTTCCTTCCTTCCTCCTTCCCTCCTTCCTTCCTTTCCTCCCTCCCTCCCTCCCTCCTCCTCCTTCCTTCCTTCCTTCCTTCCTTCCTTCCTTCCCTCCCTCCCTCCCTCCCTCCCCTCCCTCCCTCCCTCCCTCCCTCCCTCCTTCCTTCCTTCCTTCCTTCCTTCCTTCCTTCCTTCCTTCCTTCCCTCCCTCCTTCCTTCCTTCCTTCCTTCCTTCCTTCCTTCCTTCCTTCCCTCCCTCCTTCCTTCCTTCCTTTTTCCTTCATTTCTTCCCTTCCTCCCTTCCTCCTCCCCTTCCTCTATCTGTCTTCTATCTTCTTCCCTTTCTTTTTCCTTCCTTCCTTTCCTCAAAGTTATGTTGTTTACTCCTTCAATATACATACTTCTAAACAATATACCTACTCTCTAATCTTCAATCTTAGTATAAAATGAGCTCCTTTTTTTTTGTTTGTTTGTATCGGAATCAATTACATATGAGTAAGAGACTCAGATGAAAACTACCTAAAGCAATGAGTGGATTCTTCATTCAAATGAAGTGTCCATTCTAATAAGATTGCCATATTTTTATGTATGTGAAAGCATCTTATAATTGTAAAGCAGAATACTGCCATTATTAGATGATCAAATTAGAATTTTCCCAGTGAAAAGCCCTTGCTAAATTTGTATATAGAAGGAGGTTATTTTAGTTTCATATGTTGAAATGACTTTGAGGAATTTTTGTATAAATAGGATATTGTTATATAGCAATCTCAAACATTATAAAATTAGAAATTGTTTAATAACACATAGCCAGGAGGTGTGATATGATCCCTAAAAACCTTTCATGAATTTCTTTCCAATGCAAGCAATGGACATCTTTCATACCTTTCACTATAAAAGGACTAATACTAATAAAAATTCTCTAGTCCTTAAGAATACACACACACACATACACACATTTTCTTGTGTACAGAAAAGCCAGGTGGTCAAAATATATTAATAGTTCCTTGAATTAAAATAAAGATACTCCTAGAAAAAACAAATATTAAGGTATAACTTCAGAGTTCCACAAAAATTGTATGAATACAAATGCTAAGAATAATCTAAATTTCAAATAATTGAATAGGTTGTTGTATAAGTATTATTCATGTAAGGATTTTAAAAATTATTATTATGAAAACAAAATCCCTACACATGCCATAAAGAGATCCCTTTTTTTCTTGGGCACATTTTCTCTTAATGATTCAAAATGAGAATATTCCAATTAATAGAATGTATTAGTGGTAATTTTTTTTTTTTTTGGCAATAGGGTTTGAGTGACTTACTCAAGGTCATTTTAATTCACATTGTCTTGTCTCCAATACTGACATCATTTTAAATGAATGAAACTCTGTATGAAGCCTATTGTAGTAAATAATAGATATTAATGACAAACAACAGAGGAATTGTCATATTGGAAGGAAAAAATACTTTCCTTTTGTTCAATATTAATGATAAGAAAACTTCTTAAGAATTGGACCCATTGAAAGGGACCAGTATATGCAAGAATGTTTGTGGCAGCCCTCTTTGTAGTGGCCAGAAACTGGAAACTGAGTGGATGCCCATCAATAGGAGAATGGCTGAATAAATTGTGGTATATGAATATTATAGAATATTATTGTTCAACAAGATGATTTCAGAAAGGCCTGGAGAGACTTACATGAACTGGTGCTGAGTGAAATGAGCAGGACCAGGAGATCATTATATTCTTCAACAACAATACTATATGATGATAATTCTGATGGATGAGGTCCTCTTCAACCAAATCAGTCCCAACAGAGCAGTAATTAAATGAACCAGATACACCCAGTGAAAGAACTCTGAGAGATGACTATGAACCACAACATAGAATTCCCAATTCCTCTATTTTTGTCTGCCTGCATTTTTTATTTCCTTTACAGGTTAATGGTACACTATTTCAAAGTCTGATTCTTTTTGTTCAGCAAAATAATTGTATGGACAGTCATACATATATTGTATTTAACTTATACATTAACATATTTAACATGTATTGGTCAACCTGCCATCTGAGGGAGGAGGTAGGGGGAAGGAGGGGAAAAATTGGAACAAAAGGTTTTGCAATTGTCAATGCTGAAAAATTACCCATGCATATATCTTGTGAATAAAAAGCTATAAAAAGAAAAAAAAAGAATTGCACCCATTTCTAAATGTCACAGTTTTATAAGTGTATTGCTAACCTGAAAGTATATGACAGAAGAAAACCAAAATTTTGATTTTAGATCCATGCTATTTGAAGATTGGCTAAAGGGACAAGAGAAGGTTCAGGGAGAACATGATCATTGTACTCAAATATGTAAAAAACAATTCTCTTTGAGAGAATGACTAAACTAATTTTTTGGTTCTCAAAGATAGAATAAGAAATAACATGTAGAATTAACACAAAGGCAAATTTAGGCCTAATATCAAGAAAAATAAATTTTTGACAATTAAAACTATCCAAAAATGGCATGGACTGCTTTGAATATTAGTAAGTTACACCCTAGTTAGAAATTTATAATCAAAGTATAATCTCAGTGTTGTTTAAATTTATATGTCTCTGATAGGTTTTTATTAATATAAATTGGACTAGACGGTCTGAGTTCCCTTGTGATTCTAAATGTATAAAATGATGACTACAATAGCCCCAATGCATATCTTATGCAAGGATATCTAAGCCACTATTTCAAAAAAAGTAAAAGTGAGTATTCCACAGATTATTTTAGTAGTCATTCATATATATATATATATATATATATATATATATATATATATATATATATATATATAATTTTATGAACACTTTTCTAATGAATTTTTATTTCCTGCCAGAACTATCTTTCCAGTAACTGTTTCAACAGTATTATATTCTACCTCTTCCCACCCGTCTATGACAATTATATTTTGTTGAAGACATATTAGGATTCAAGTATTTTTTTTTTTTTTTTTTACCTCTTTGTTGATAATTGTAGGTATGGAACTTAGGGGAAATTACAATTTCAATGGAAAATGCATGAACTAACACAATTTATTTTTAGACTATAAGATACATTGATCTCTAAGTACCCAGAATGCATCCAAATTAAAAGTAATTTCCCATTTTGGGCCTTACTTGTTTAAGGAATTGTGTCCAAGAGATAGTTGGAAATGCTGAGTTGGAATTCAAGAAAGATCAGTAAGGGATAATATTTTAGAACCCTTCTTAATATATATAGTTAGTAGCAATGGAAATTACATTGTTTAAAAAAAGGCATGGAGGAAAAAAAAAAGATAAAACAGCTAAGGATGGAATATAGGGGAAAGCATAACTTAAGGAAATGGAAAGAGAGAGATGGGTTACAAAAAGAGATTTTGAAGGAGGGTTCACATAGGCAAATAGAGAAGATAAGATCTTTGACACAAGGACAAAGAAAGAATGACAAAATGCCAATTTAGAAAGTGGGAGGAATATCTTGAAGCACTATGAGCTCATTAATGAGGAAAGTCCAAAATTCTCTCTAATGTAGAATATAATCTATTTATGGCTTTCTATGCAGTTTGATTCTTTTCTATATACTTGCATAAGGTGCCTTAATAAAGGTCATTCAATATATTAAGCACCTTCCTCACTCTTTCTTAAAATCTCAGACAGAGAATTCATAAATGATACCTCACTTATCCTCCCTCATTATAAATCCAGACCATCTGCTTATCTGATGATATGTTTTTCTCAGGCTCTTCTTAATTCATTATGTATCATGTATTAGATCTTGGTTACATTCACCATATGCTTCTCCACTGACATATAAGTGATGCTCCATTTTAGTTCTTTGGATACTGTTATTATCTATATGACTCTAAGTTCAACAGTTATGCCTTAAGAATGAGATACAGTAATAATATCTGAGATTCACATAGCTCTTAAAATATGCATATTATTATATGTATACTGTTTCATTTGAATGGGTAAAGGATATTATCAAGAAGCACAAGTTGATAAAATAGAAAATGTCACAAAAAAGGTCAAGGAGAATGAGGATTGAAAGAATGATGAAAAAAGGTCAAAGAGATGATGACTGGCTTTGGTGATTAAGAGTTCATTAGTAATGTTCAAGACAGTGGCTTCAAGGAAATGTTCAGGAAAGTTAAACTCAGATTGTAAAAGACTGAGGAGTTAGTGGGCCATTTGTGATTTTTCCTTAGAGTGGAAGTTCTTAATTAGAAAAGATTTTAGGGTGGGAGGTAGTGAACAGGGAGTAAGATGAGGAAAATTAAATTTTTATTTTCTTTTATTCTTACCAGAGTGTAGTAATTTCAACTGCCAATGATGATTGATGAACCTCATCATATTGACAATGGAGTCAGTGATATACAACTACATAGATATATAAGGACACATATACACATATACATATAAAGATAAGAACTTTTGATTTAGGGAAACCAAGCTGTCTTTTCTCCAAGAAGTTATATATTGTTTGTGGAGGCTGTCAATTCTTAAAAATCTCTCTAGCTTTTTAGCTATGGAAGTGATTACAAAATTAATATTCCCAATTTCCCCTTTAGGATTCTAGTTTTAAGGACAAAAGTTAAATACATTTTGGTCAGTCCTCTTCTGTTTTATTCAGGATAAGTGCAATAAGAATTTACACTTGTTAACAATTTCTCAAAATTTAATCTGCAAGTTTGTTAAAAACTCTCTGTTAGTGGGGTAGCAAGAAGGTTCAGTGGATAGAGTGCTGGTCCTAAAGTCAGGAGGAACTGAGTTCAAATGTGGCCTCAGGCACTTAATACTTCCTAGCTGTGACTCTGGGCAAGTCATTTAACCCCAATTGCTTCAGCAAAAACAACAACAACAAAAACAAAACTCTCTCTTAGCTTCTACCCAGTCTCATTGATTTACTCTAGATTTATTATGATCATTTACCTTAAGAAAATGATCACCATCTATTCAAATCATAAGATCATATTATCATAAATTATCACTGAATGAATTTAGGGGCCATTAATTATAAGCTACTCATTAACATATGAGGAGCTGAATGAATAAATATTTTAAAACAGAAGTCTCAACAAATTCAATTCATTAAATGTTTATTAAGTATTTACCATACATGTGACAAGCTTGCAGTTCCAGAGATACCTTGCCCTTAAGAAACTTCCAGTCTATTGAAGGGATATGAAGGAAGCATAATGTGTACATATAAGGAAAATAATTTAAAGGAGATATACTACTAAGGGGATAGGGAATTGAAGAATATAATTTGGAAAAGAGACATGTAAGCTCTGACCCTTAAAAGATGATATTTACTGAGATAGTGCTGATGATGGAGTACATTGCAGGCATTTGGGGACCACATTTGTGAGTGTATAAAGTTGAAAGGTAGAATGTCCAGATTTGAAGGGCAATAGTAATTTAGTTTACCTCTAATACAGATGTATGAAGGAGATAATATGAAATGACTGGAAAGTAAGATTTGGGACAGTATTTAGGGTCTTGAGGAAAAATTAGATAGTAGAAATACTATATTGAGTACTAGGCCTGGAGGCAGGAAGATCTGAGTTTAATCTAGCCTTACATATTTACTATCTGTATAATCCTGGGCAAATCATTTAATCCTGTTTGGGAGAGTTTCCTCATTTGTAAATTGAGCTAAAGATGGAAATAGAAAACCATTCTAGTATCTTTGCCTAGAAAAAAATGGGGCATGAAGGGTCACTCGTAAGTGAAAGATATATTTGAATGACTGTAGGGCCTTGGATATAAGACTAAGGAATTTATATTTTATTCTAGGATTAATAAGAAGTTACTAAAAGCTGCTGATCAAAGGAGTAACAGTAGACCAAAACTGCCAGTCAAAAATCTGTAATACAAATTTATTAAATTATTTCCAAGGCAACAAGTACATCATAACATTCACACTGGTCATACCCTTTCCCTAATGAGAGATTTATGTATTTGTGTTATGTTGCTAAGAGTGAAAACAGGAAGAAATTATTTTAAGAGAATGGAATTTGACAGTGGGAGAGCTTCATTGAAGAATTTTATGCTAGTTAAATTTTTAGTGAAATTTTGCTAACGGAATCCTTCAATATCATTTAATTTCAACACAAAAATCAGAGATTATGGAAAGAACACTAGGTTTAGAAATCCTGGGTTCTAATTCTACTTCCTTTGCCATTAATTAGGTATTATCTTGGACAGACACTTAAACCTTCAAACCTGTAATTGCTTTTTTGTTTTTTGTTTTTTTTTTTTCCCCTAAAATAAAGATGCTGAACTAGAAAACATTCAAAATAACCTTGTAGCCTGATGTATGCTAAAATTTTGTGATTCACTATTTTTCCAAAGAAGTCTAAAATAATCCTTTCTTTATCGAGGGCAACCTTGTCACTTAAATAAACTTAACAATTTATATTAACAAAGTGTGCTGTTTGTTTTAGTTTTAATCTTTGTAATGCTCAAAATGCTACACATGTTCAAAGAAAGAATTTAGGTCTATTCCTTTACCCTTGTCAGATTGTTTTAATTCTTGTTCTTTGAGAGATTAGTGTTGCTTGCTCATGATAAGCCCTGATGTTATATTAAAACCACATTTTTATCTCATTTTATTTAGCCCTTCTAGTCTTTTTTTCCCTTAATAAAGCATTCATCTGTTGTGTTAGCTGGTTCCCAGAGTATATGTAATGTGAATTAAAAAAAGATTCATTTTTAACAAATGCAGTAATAAGATGCTTCCATGCTGCTCAATTGTCACCTAACTTTAGATTCTCTGCACTAATGGGATAGATGTATAAGCTCATCACAGGGTAAATTGTTTTTTGGACTTAACCTCAAAAGTAAAAGCAATACATAGACTCTCACATAGAAAGACACAAGTAAGTAGGTCACAATTTTTGCTTATTCAAAAAATGATAAGAGATCTAAAGGCAGAAAGGCAGCACTAAACACAGGTAGGTCAGTCATGTTGATGAAGGAAAGGGTTACTAATAAAGTGTTTGATTTCAGTGATAATACCTATAATTTATTAAATCAGCCAGAGGATGGTTTGCTCTGAAGTAATTCTGGATGGATAATCTGTGGGGAATTTATGGAATGACAGACACAAAGATATCAAAGGATAGCAAGTATAGAAGAAGTATGAGGTATACTGTTGGGGGATGTAATTACATTCACAAGACTGATTTTGGGGACTGGGTAAAAGTTGGCAAAGTCCAAGTTTACCAAACTTTCTTTGGAAGTATTGTGGTGTATTTGTCCTATTAATCTATCATATCCTTTTTGTAACAGAACTACTGAATCCCTACAAAATTCAAGTATCCAACAAATCTGAATATCTTTTTTCAAATAATTTATTAAATTATGCAACAGTCCAAAAGGCCTGTCTGATGCTAGAATTTTTGTTTAGTTAATAAATACATCCATGAAGGAATATATATATATATATATATATATATATATATATAGTAAAAAGTACCCTTATTGCTAGCAGAGAAGTTTGAACATAAACACTAGAAGCTCAAATAACCATATCTAAGATCTGACCCCAAGTCAAAACAGTGGTGTAGTGTCTATAAGAATAGACATAATAATTTAAATTGAAAATAATGTGATGATAATTTGAGAGAATAAATATTTGAATAGGATATTAACTTGTTTGGCAGAAAAGGATCTAGCTTTTATATATGCAAAATAATAGAGACTGTCAAGTATTACAGGTAGCCAGGACAAATAATATTTAGAAAACAAATTCAACACATATTCATTAAATACTCACTATATGCAAAGCCCAGTCTTAGGCATTGTAAACATGAATATGTAAAATGATAGTCAAAACCACTTTTCTCCTAGGGAAAGACATGAGAAATGTACACAAATAATTCTTGCTCAAATTAGAAAATAAAGTACATAGAAGAGACCTGCAAGTTTCAAAGAAGAGAGGAACATTTCATTTAGGAAACCAAAGGAGACCATCCTATATGAGATATCTTTTGAGTTGTCATTCAGGAAGGGATGAATATTGATAGGTTTTGGTAATTATTCAGTTGTTTTCAGTTTGTCTGACTCTTTGTGGTTCCATTTGGGCTTTTCTTAGCAAAATACTGGAAAGAGGTGCCTTTTTCTTTCATGGCTCATTTTACAGATGAGGAACTGTTGGCAGGGCCTAAGCTGGACTGTCCACCACTGTCTCCCATGTGCAACAAACTTTTCCTGCAATTTTCCAATTTGTTTTTGGTGTCTATGGGCTGAGAGGTCTAGAAACTACCCCTTGCTGACTCTGATTTGATTGCCCTGAGGTCTGCTCGGGCTATGCTGGTGGGGCTATAATGGACTATGCTCTATTCTCAGTTTTGTATGATAGATCTTCTGACCTTCTAAGTTGTCTTGGACTAGAAAAGTCTTTCACTCCTTTTGGTGAATTCTGATGCTCCAAAAATTTTGTATTTGTGGCTCCTTTTCCCCTTTTAATAATTTCTTTAGGAAACAGATCTATTAATGATATTGCAGGATCAAAAGGTATACAGCCCTTTGGGCATAGTTCCAAATTGCTGTCCAAAATGGTTGGATGTGTTCCAATGTTTTCATATCTTCTCCAACATTTATTATTTTCCTTTTCTGTCATATTAGCCAATCTGGTAAGTGTACAGTGGTATCTCAGAGCTGTTTTAATTTGCATTTTTCTTATCTTCTTCATTTAGAGCACTTAATATGATCATAGATAGCTTTAATTTTTTCATATGAAAACTACCTGTTCATATCCTTTGACCATTTATCAATTGTGAAATAACTTGTATTCTAACAAATATGATTCAATTATCAATAAAGGATGAGGCCTTTATTAGAAAAACTAGTTGTAAAAACTGTTTCCTAGCTTTCTGTTTTCCTTTTAATCTTGGTTGCATTGGTTTTGTTTGTGCAAATCTTTTTAATTTAATGTAATAAAAATATCCATTTTGTATTTCATAATGTTCTTTCTTTCTTTTTTCATTTTATTAAAGTTCTTTATTTATAAAACATATGCATATGCAACTTTTCAACATTGACCCTTGCAAAGTCTTCTGTTCCAAATTATCCCTTCCTTCCCTCGACCACCTCCCCTAGATGGCAGATAGTCCAATATATGTTAAATATGTTAAAATATATGTTAAATCCAACATATGTATACATATTTATACAGTTATCTTGCTGCATAAGAAAAATCTGATCAAGAAGGAAAACAAAACTGAGAAATAAAATTAAAATGCAAGCAAGTAACAACAGGAAGAGTGACAATACTATGCTGTAGTCCACACTCAGTTCCCACAGTCCTCTCTTTGGGTATAGATGGTATTCTTCATCACTGAACAATTGGAACTGGTTTGAATTATCTCATTGTTGAAGAATACCACTTCCATCAGAATTGATCACTGTATAGTATTGTTGTTGTTGTGTATAATGATCTCCTGGTTCTGCTCATTTCACTTAGCATCATCCTGTGGATTGTTTCTTACAGAAAAATAATATTCTATAACATTCATATACAATAACTTATTCAGCCATTTTCCAATTGATGAGCATCAACTCAGTTTCCAGTTTCTGGCCACTACAAAGA
Source organism: Sminthopsis crassicaudata (assembly GCF_048593235.1). Taxonomy (NCBI): domain Eukaryota; kingdom Metazoa; phylum Chordata; class Mammalia; order Dasyuromorphia; family Dasyuridae; genus Sminthopsis; species Sminthopsis crassicaudata. The sequence goes on along the minus strand of NC_133621.1, from coordinate 95,066,143 downwards.
GGGCTACCACAAACATTCTTGCATATACAGGTTCCTTTCCCTCTTTCAAGAACTCTTTGGGATATAGACCCAGTAGAAACACTGCTGGTCAAAGGGTATGCACAATTTGATAACTTTTTGAGCATAGTTCCAAATTGCTCTCCAGAATGGTTGGATCCATTCACAGTTCAACCAACAATATATATCAGTGTCCCAGTTTTCCCACTTCCATTCCAACATTTGTCATTTTCTTTTCCTATCATTTTAGCCAATCTTAGAGGTATGTAGTGGTATCTCAGAGTTGTCTTAATTTGCATTACTCTGATAAATAGTGATTTGGAGCACTTTTTCATGTGGCTACAAATAGTTTTCATTTCTTCATCTGAAAATTGTCTATTCACATCCTTTGACCATTTATCAATTGGAGAATGGCTTGAATTCTTATAAATTTGAGTCAGTTCTCTGTGTATTTTAGAAATGAGGCCTTTATCAGAACCTTTGAATATAAAAAATGTTTTCCCACTTTATTGCTTCCCTTCTAATCTTGTCTGCATTAGTTTTGTTCGTACAAAAAGTTTTTAACTTAATATAATCAAAATTATCTATTTTGTGATCAATAATAATCTCTAGTTCTTCTTTGATCACAAATTCCTTCCTCCTCCACTGATCTGAGAGGTAAACTATCCTATGTTCTTCTAATTTGTTTATATTTTCATTCTTTATGTCTAGATCATGAACTCATTTCTTGAGAGCATCCCACTCATCATTTCCCATGGAACAATACTATTCCATCAGAGAAACTTGCTTCAAAATTTTTTTCTTATAATTAATGTTGCTAATTGTATTTCCTCCCATTTATTCTTTCCCCTTTCACCCTGTCTCTCCTCAAAATATTTTGCTACTGACCACTGCTTCCCCAAATATGCACTTTCTTTTATCACTCTATCCCCACTTTCCACAACTCATTCCCCTCCTATTTTCCTGCAAGTTTAAGATAGATTTCCATACCCTTATTGAATAGCTTTGTAATTTCCTATTTGAGTCAATTCTGATGAGAGTAAACTTCATTTACTCTCTCTTCCCCCTCTTATCTTCCACTGTAAAAGTTTTTTTCTTGCCTTTTTTATGGCAGATAATTTCCATTTCTCCCTTTGCCCCCCCTTCTCTGTATACATATATATATACATATATATATATATTCCTACTAACTGTCATAATAATGAGAATGTTCTAATTAGTTACAAGTATCATCCTCCTATGTAAGAATGTAAACAAATAAACCTTATTAAGTCCCTTATGATATCACTTTCCTGATTATCTCCTTATGATTCTCCAGATTCCTAGCTTTGAAAATCAGATTTTCCATTAAGCTCTGGGCTTTTAGCAGGAATGCTAAAAAATCCTATATTTCATTAAATGACCACATTTTCCTCTGAAGGATTTGCTGAATAGGTGATTCTTGGTTGCAATCCTAGCTCCATTGTTCTCCAGAATATCATATTCCAAGCCCTCAGGTCCTTTAATGTAGAAGCTGCTAAATCTTGTGTTATGCTGACTGTGGCTCTACTATACTTGCATGTTTCTTTCTAGATGCTTGAAATATTGTGTCTTTGATTTGGAAGTTCCAAAATTTGGATATAATATTCCTGGGAGTTTTTATTTTGAGATGTCTTTAGGAGGTGATGGGTGGATTGTTTCACTTTTTATTTTACCCTTTGGTTCTAGAATATCAGGATAATCTTCCTTCCTAATTTCTTGAAAGATGATGAGCAGGCTCCTTTTTTTTTTATAATGACTTTCAGGTAGACCAATAATTTTTAAATTATCTATCCAGGATCTATTTTTCAACAATCTAAGCATGCCCTGAAGCTGTTAAATGTGTCTCTGCCTCACTGTAGCTGTAAGATGTGTTGTGCTGATTGGGGCTGCACTGGGACTGCACACCAAACTCCTACCTCTTTGCCACAGACATTCTCCACTGATCTTCCTGAGTGTCCTGGACCAAGGAGTCCAGCACTGCTGCTGATTCAGAGGTCCAGCCTCATTGATGCTGGGGTCAGGGCCAGCACTGGAATTGTGTGCTGAGATACCACTCTAGTTTCACAGACCTTTTCTGCTGATATTCCAGCTCCTTTTGGATGTGTCTGGGCTGAGAGGTCTGGAATTCACCAGTACTGCTGCTGATTCTGAGGTTCGGCCAGGGCTGGGTCTGGATCTGGGTCTATGCTGGTATGTAGTGCCCTGGGACTCCCACCCTAGTGTCTCAGAGATTTTCCACTGAGCTTCTAAGTTGTCGTTTGATAGAAAATGTTCTACTCCATCTTTTTGGGTCTTCCAAGGTTCTAAAATTTGCTTAGAGTCATTATTTAAAGGAATTTGGAACAGTTTGGGAGGGAGGTTGGGGAAGTTCCTGTTTTTATTCCACCATGTTGGCTCTCCCTGCATCATTTCTATTTCTTTAGAAACTGTTTTCTTCAATCAATTTTTGTGTTTCCTTTCTCAAGCTTTTTTCTTAATTCACCAATATAACCCATTTCTTTCATCAATTTTTCTCATCTCTCTCTTACTTGATTAAAAAGATCATTTTGAGATCTTCCAAAGGGGATTTTGAGGTTTGAAATGAAAGTATAGTCATCTTTGAAGCTTCAAATTTAGGCATTTTGACATTTTTGTCTTCTGAGTTTGTTTTGATCTTATCTGTTGCCTTACCATTCTTCTATGGTTACGTTTGTTCCTCTCCCTCTCTTTCTCTCTCTCCCTCTCTTTCCCTCCCTCACTCCTTCCTTCCTTCCCTCTCTCTGTCTCTCCTCCTTGCCCACAGGAGATACTGTCCCAAATTTCTTGTGCATGAGGCTGGGGTCATTAGCTTTTCACACTGGGGTTTCAGATGCTTCTGACTTACCCACTGTGCTGGGCTGGCCCAGTCTAGTCATGCCTGTTGTCTTGGGGTTTTGGGTCTTAGAATTTGCTTTTGTATTGTGGCTAGAGGCCTGCTGTGCCCCTGACCTCCTGAATTGTGTCAATGGGGCTTTACTTGCTAGTCTGTGCTGTGACTAAGAACCTCCCACTTTCTTACCTGGACACCATCAGTGCTGGGCTGTGCTCCCCTTTTATCCAAGTGAGACAAATCTTTTCTGAAATCCTTCTCTAAGTTTTCTCTAGGCTGAAAAACTGTTTCATTCTGTATTTTTGTGAGTTATGTTGCTCCAGAAACTTGATTTCATGTTTCTGAGGAAAACTGGAGAGATATCAGGCAATTTCCTGGCTTCTTTTTGCTATCTTCAGGTACAAAATTTTTTTTCTAAAGTTTTGAAGAATCTTGGTGGGGGGAATCTATATATTTCACACAGATATATTAATCCTAAGTATTCCAACCACAAATGGGCATTGGGAGTCACTCATATTTACCATTCAGAGGGAACTATATCACTATAGCAGCCTTCACAAAGTGATTAATGATAGTAATGGTTTTCATCAGATCATTGAACATGGCAGGGAAGATCTACATGTATTTTTCTGCTTCTCATGTAACATGTCATAAATTTATTTCTGACTTTGCAAAGGAAGACCTACAACTTTGAATGAACAAGACTAACAATGCTATGTGGTATAGTTTATACAAAAGATCATTATCTTAGCAGGGATGTACAGCAAGGAGCAGTGATGTAGAGAGCAATGAGTTACACTGATAATTGCCAGACAACTCCTTCACCTTTCTTGTTATAAATGTTAATGATAATAGTCTTGAAATCCGGAGGCACTTCTTTGGCATTTCTATTTTCCATATGTGAAATAGAGGCCAACAAGGTTAATAAAGTTGTATAAGATTACCTAGGAATGGTGGATTGCCTTACATGCTTTCTAACATTTAGCGCTGGGGGGGGGTCTACCTTTTTTTTTTTATCATCTTTGAAGAGCATTTGGTACAGACTTTTAATTTAATTTCTGTGGGGAAATCCTGATATGGTAATTCCTCTGTCTCATAGTTAATAACCTAAAGTCTCAGAGAACTGTCTAGTGCCCTGAGACATTAAGTAATTACTATGATCACACATCTAGGATGTTTCAATGTATCAGAAAATATTGAGACCTTCTTCACATGAATTTTTGGCAAGATTCTACTAGGAATAATGATAGCTTTCATGATTCAAGGAAATTCAAGGAACTTGGTTATGAAAAAATTGAATTTAATAATAATTTTTATATACACATACATAAACAATAATTATTATGAGAGTAACTTCTTTGTTTTTACATCTCCATTACTTCATACAGGTTGTTTTTTTCCATTCTGTAAGGCACCCTCTCCTCATCTCTGTCTATTGAAATACCTGTCCTTTAATACTACCCTTAGGTGCTACTTCCTCCATGCCAGTTTCCTCCTGAAAGTGTTCTTTTCTATTTCAAATTTTCCTAGCACGCTTGAAATTTCACCTTGTTCCTAATTCCCTTTCCATTCTAATTCTGACCTTCTACTTGTTATAATCAAGTTGCCAATTCATCCTACAAAATGACTCAGTTGCCATCTTATCCTATAAAATCTCTTACTATTTGGGGGAATTATCTCTTAAAACATCCATTTTCCTTTTATTGTTTTCATCTTAGACACCCATCTTACCCCATTGGTAAGGATTTTTCTCAACTTAGATTTGGGTAGGAGGCCAGAGTGGTGAATTTGAGTTTCCCTCCCAAGTCTGCTTTTGATATTGTCCTCATGTTTGACTGTTCTCTTACTTTACAAGGTCCCTTAGTTCCTGATGGCTATTCATTTCTATTTCTGGAATTTTTATTTATCCCTTGAGTCTTATCCATCTAGAATATAACTTTGCTATGCTTGTTGTCTTCCTCCACTGATTTCTCCCAGAATCTTAATTTTTGTGAGAGAACCTGACATCTTTCTCCTGTTTGCTTTCCCCATCTCAACATAGAAAGCAGACTACCTAATCTTGAAACCTAGATTATATTATTTTAATGCATAAAAATCAGTCTTCTAACATATTTAAGATCCAGTGTCAGTCTGAAGAGGTTTGGTCCAGATTGTTAAGGAATCAGTTTGTTTTGGTTAATAAATATGCTCAGAAGTACAAAGCTTTGTTCCATAATTTATTTCAGATTTCATCCATTACACAATAGAAATTCAGTTTGATTAGACCACAAAATAGTTAAAAGTTATATATAATAAAACTAGAAAAGTAGTATAAGGTCAGATTATGAAGGGATTTAAGTGCTCAATAGAAAAGCTTACATTTGCTCATAGAACAGGGAATTATCTTATTTTGTGTCTGGGCCATTTTTGGTGGCAAAGTGCAGGTTAAGAGTAGTTAGGTGGTACAGTGGAGAGAGCAGTGGACTTGGAATCAGAAAGATTAATCTTCATGGCCTCAGGCATTCGCTAGCTGTGTAACCTCAGTCACATCACTTAATCTTGTTTCTGATAGTTCTTCATCTGTAAAATGATCCAGAGAATGTAATGGTGAAGCCATTTTAGTATCTTTGCCAAGAAAACCCCAAAATTGGGTCATAAAAAGTAGCGCTGGATTATTGATTAAAAAAGTGCAGATTATACAGCCATTCTCAGAATAATACTTTTAAACGCAAAAAAGGGGGTAAGGGAAGGAATGCCAAGGAAAGATATTACCCTGAAATGCAAAAATAAAAACAAATAAATCTTAAGTTCATAGATTTCCTACTATCAGATGTCCACAAACTCCAGGCTAAGAATTCCTATCCTAAAGGTAACAAGGAGTCATTGGGCTTAAATCACAGATTCAAATAAGTCAAAGTATTAGAAAATATAACAGAGAAATACTTGAGAAAGATCAAATCATGGCCCACCCTCCAGGGGTTCTCAAACTATGTCCTGAGGGACAGATGGGGCCTGCTAAGGACATTTATGTGGCCCACTGGGTTATGGCAAATGGGCCAAGGGGTGGAGACAAAGTGTGAGCTTTTGTTTTTAGTCTGGCCCTTCGACAGTCTGAGGGACAGTGAACTGGCCCCCATTTACAAAGTTTGAGGACCACTGCATAGTCTTAATAAATATGGCTTCCTAAAATGTATAATTGTTATTGAATATATAGGTAAATATGGAATAAAGTATAAGTTTCCTTCATTAAAAAGGAAGAGAACAACTGAAAAATGTATTTTTGTTTGTATAGTAGCTGGGATGAAAAAGGAAAGAAAACTCGAACTATGAATTCATGGATCTGAGAACTTCTTGATATAAAAACTACCTCCACTGATAAAGATAGGTAATAAATTTTTAGGTATGTAGTTTTGGAAAGTTATTTAGGACATTTAGATATTCAGTAACTGCTAATGATTACATAATATGTTCTAGAGGCAGCCCAAGAACTCTGATCTTTTTTATTTCAAAGCCAATCTTCTTTCAGCTATGCCAGGTAGCCTGTCACAGAAAAGAATTACCAAAGAAAATAAAACAAAAGAAAAGCAAAATTATACTGATTAACGTCATATGATCATATCTCATGAGATCACTCCAGCTAATTTTGAATACAAAGAAGGTCTCGTGATGACTTGTAAAAAGTCCAATTTGATTTATCTTTATCACTAGTATAATTTTAGATCATGTGTGGAGACTTTGTATGGAAATTTTGCTTGTTTTTCAGAATATTTTGACAGGATGGAAAAGGAAGCTTGTCTTGAGAGTATCCTTCTAATATTAATTAGAGGGGAGAAAAAGGCAAAAGGTATTGAATACAATTACCAAAGAAAATAAAACAAAAGAAAAGCAAAATTATACTGATTAACGTCATATGATCATATCTCATGAGATCACTCCAGCTAATTTTGAATACAAAGAAGGTCTCTTGATGACTTGTGAAAAGTCCAATTTGATTTATCTTTATCACTAGTATAATTTTAGATCGTGTGTGGAGACTTTGTATGGAAATTTTGCTTGTTTTTCAGAATATTTTGACAGGATGGAAAAGGAAGCTTGTCTTGAAAGTATCCTTCTAATATTAATTAGAGGGGAGAAAAAGGCAAAAGGTATTGAATACAAGGAAGGAAGTAGAATTGTTCCTATGTAGTAGAGATGGAAAGCAGAATAGAAATAGCAAAAGAATACTTCAAAAAAAAAATGACAAGTTTTCAAATACTGGGATCTATAATGAGGAGAATAGAGTTGAGGAAAAATAAACCCAGAAAGGATAAATAAAATTTCTTAGGATATTGAGTACATAAAACATAAGCATGTTATTTATATTGCATTATTAATTTTGAAATTGAAAGTCTATTATTGCTCTGCTTGTCAGAAACACTATTTGTCATCTTCTACTTCCCAAAGAGAGCACAGTAGTCTTAAAAGAAGACTAGATATTCTTCCATTGTCAATAGTAACTAAGCAAAAATTGAAAGAGACAAATCAAGGGAAAAAGAGAAATCTACAGGGAGAAACAAGCTAGCATGGCTTTGTAGCTGTAAATCTGCCAACAATGTTGATTTTGAGGAAAAAGAAAGAAAAAGTGCTTTAACACATTTAAGACAAAATATGATTTCAGTAATTCTCTTAAGTAATTCAGCTATGTGCTATCAGCTACTGGTAATGAATTCTGTACTGGAGGCATAATTTATTCTCATTGTGCTTACAAAACACAAGGCGCTATCCACCACAAAAAAATACAAAAGAATCCTATCTTATTAACTGTATTGCCATACTTGCAACACATATCTCATGAGTTACATATTAAATGATGAGAGGCTATTTATCTTCTAAACACGGGAAGGAAAATGGCTGAATCATTTCTCATTTTCTCCAAAAGATATACAATATATTTTTTGGCCACATTCCAATTTCAGAGTTTCAAACTTTTGATACTTTTATCTATTTGAAGCAGTAGGAAAAAAAAAGTAATACTTTTTTTTTTCTGAAGGTGATATTTAATAACAATAAAAGTCATTGATAAAAATTGAATTATTAGTTCCATAAAAAGAGACAATAAAATATTGGAGAATTTGGGTAGTATATGTGTATGTGTATGTGTATATATATATATATATATATATATATATATATATATATATATATATATATATATTTTTTTTTTTTTTTTTTTTTTTTTTTTTTTTTTTTTCCTGGTAGAAACCAGAGTTTTCATTCTTTTAGGAGACTTATGGTGTGCACTGTCCCTTTACTAAAATGGATAGGAAACAAGTATAATTGAGTACCTTAAAGAGTTTGGGGGAACTATAATGCCATAGATAGAACACACACTTTAGTGTTAAAGTAACTATTTGGGTTCAAATCTCATCTTATTAATTTATTCTACAAATGAGTATAGATAAGTCATTTTATTTATCTAGGGGAAGTTATACTAGATTGATGATTTTTAGAGTATTATAAGTGAAAAAGCCTTTCAGTAAAAAATTTGAACATGTTCTCAAAAAATGTGTCATTATTTATAAATTACACATTTTGCTGTGTGATCATATTATTGTAGTATTATGAATATATTGATCATATATTAAAACAGGTAACAAAAATCAATAAAATGATGAAATAAAATTAAAAGTAGCAATATTTTAGAATTTTACTACTAACATTTAGATAGTGTAGGATATTGGAAAGTTCACTGCTTTTGGATTTATTATAAATCTGTGTTCAAATTCTGATTCTCACATTTACTACTTGTATTTACCCAAATGTGTAACCATGGATTAATCATTTAAACTCATTGTACGTCAGTTTTTTTCTACTTCAAAATGAGAGATTTGGACAAGGTAGTCATTGATATCCCTTCCAAGTATATATCTATAACCTTATTTTCTCAAGAAATCATATAATTTTTAGTTGTAATCTATTATTAATGATAGTGGACATAAATCTGTATTTTAATCCTAACTCAACAAACAGCAACTATCAGTCAATAAGTATTTATTAAAGGCATATTAAGTCTCAGGCAATGTGTTGGATACTGAACATACATAGAAAAGATAATATCTATCTTTAAGAAATTTACTATCTAATGTTATACCATGCAAGCAAAGCCTTGTTCTAGATCATAAGGAAGACATAAAGGTAAGTATTATCTGGTCTCTATAAAGAAATAATTTATACTGTGGTGAAGATATTATGATACAACCTATAGTTACAGTATAACTATAATGCATTACAGTATAACTATAATGCATATAAGTAATTATAGATGAATAAGTGAAAAGTATTACAACTTTGAATGAAGGAGAGATCCCTGCTGGTTAGGAAAATTATGTCAAATTTTATGAATTAGCCCTTAAAAGATTTGTAGATTTGTAGAGGTATAGATGGATGAGTAAGGTCTTTCAGCCATTATTTTAACTAGTTAACATAGAGAGAAAAGCACAAGCTATGTTCAAGTTAAGTAGTCCAGGTTATCTAGATCATTACATAGCAAGAATCATATAAGCATAAAACTATCTTATTTTCTTTACTTCCTCTTTGCAATTATGAATTATAAACATCCTTCCTTTCAAGAAGAAATATATTTTATTCAGTCAGACATCCATTTATTTATCTATTTAAATGTGCGCATTGACTACATACCTTAAACATGAAAATGAATAGTATTTGATCTAAACTAGTAATTTGTTTAAAGAAAAGATTATAGACAATCCTTAAAAAAGGAAGCCAAAAAAGAGAAAACTATAATTCATACTTTGGGAAAATGAATTTATTGAACTATGTAGAAAACAGATCCAGTAAATTCAAGAATATAGCCTTGATATGTAAAGAACCTGTCTTTTGGGATAATGTGAGCTTTACCATATATCTATTTTGTAACTTATTAATTATAGGTAAAACTATAATATCAATACTTCAGATGAATACTGTTATATCTTCATTTGCTTAGTGTTCAAGTTGAAAATGTTCCCAACATTTAAAGTAAAATGCATTTCAAACAAAATTCACATAAAATTCAGTTTCATTGAAGGAAAATAATGACAGGCAAGATATGATAGTGGTCATATTTATTTTCCTATATTGTATTTAAAATTTTTATTTTTGTATAAAAAGTGCCACCTTAATTATCATTTTTTCCAGCAAAATCAACTGTATAGGTGAAGATGAGGACGTAAATCAGAAAATATATGGGCATGGAAAGGCACCTAAGTTTAAAAAGATCAGTAATTTTTTAGTTTAGTGGCATTAGAATCTGGTTAATGGTTAAATGAAATATTGCATATTAATATTCTTTGAAAACAAAAGTTCTACAGAAATATAATAAATATATTTAATGTTCATGTAATGTATTTATAAATATAATGTAAATTAAATAACTTTCTAAGTATTACTTTTTATTATATTTTATATTATCATATAATCATTATATAATATATTATGCAATTTAATAATTATTATATTTTCATTATTATATAATAATATTTTATTATATAATCCTATATATACTATGTAATTTATTAATGTGATGAATACATAAAATTAATAATATATGTAATAATATTTATATAATAATATATCATATATGATAAAATACATAAAACTGTTGTTTATTTGGTAGGAATACTTATACCAAATGGATTCCTCATAGTATGTAATAAGGTAATACTAACAAAACATGACCGTTACCATTATAAGTAAAAATAATAATAATCAGAAATGTAAAGGGCCAGCATTATATTAAATGATACAGAATTTTTATCAATGGAGATGCCTGAAATTCAAGTCTTTTTTGAAAAAAAATAGAAAGCAGACATTCCAGAGAGGATTCACAAGAGTACATAAATCACTAATAAAGCATTTGGTCAAATTCCTTTCAATTAAATCTAATATAGCAAATTTTAAAAATAATTTATTTTCTTTTTAATAAATATTTTAAATTTCCCTCCAGTTACATTTAGAACAAATTTTTTGTATTTGTTTTTAAAACTTTACCTTCCAGATTCTCTTTATCTCTACCTCCAGCCCCCTCATTAAGAAAGCACATGTAAAATTCTGTAAAATAATTTTATAAATGTTGTGTTGTGTGGGAAAAAAAACAAAACAACATAGATATCCACCCCCAACAAATTTTTCAAGAAAAATAAGTTAAAAAGAGAGGGAGGTACAAGACAGAGTCAGAGACAGACAGTCCGATAAAGAGAAAGAGGCAGAGATAGACACACACACACACTCAGACACACAGAGAGACAAAGAGATAGGCAGAGAAATAGAGACAGAGACAGAGACAGAAACAGAGATAGAGACATAAGGGAACATACATACAAAGAGAGAGAAAGAGAGAGAGAGAGAGAGAGAGAGAGAGAGAGAGAGAGAGAGAGAGAGAGAGAGAGAGAGAGAGAGAGAGAGAGAGAGAGAGAGAGAGAGAGAGAGAGAGAGAGAGAGAGAGAGAGAGAGAGAGAGAGAGAGAGAGAGAGAGAGAGAGAGAGAGAGAGAGAGAGAGAGAGAGAAGTCCTCCATTGGAAAATTGTTTTACTCCACCTTTTTGTGTGTTCTCATAGCTTAAAATTTGTTTAAAGACATTATTTAAGGAATTTTCAGTGGTCTAGGGAAAAGCATGGTGATTTCCTGCCTTTACTTTGACATCTTCATTCCACTTCTATTTTTTTTTTTAACAGAAGGCATACAGAGTTATTATTAAAAGGTTTAAAAAAAGTATCAAAGAGATGTAAATATATGTATATGTATGCATGCATTGCACTTTGTGAGATTTAAAACACTACATAAAATATAAAGTATATATTGCTATATAAAAACTATGTATAAGTCAAAATTATGATGAGGTTGTTTCTATTATTATCCCCATTTTGCAGATGAGGAAACTGAGGTTGGGTTTAAACGACTTTTCTAGGGCTAAACATGTCATGAGCATATTTATAAAACTAATCACTTATCAAAATAGGAAAATTACATGGATTTGTTTTACTTTGCACACATAATTTATATATTTTATCCCACTTCCATATGTATATTTTCTGGATATCACATAGGATCATTAGCTTCCATTTGTTTACTTCTGATTTTTAAGAAATAGTTTTCTTCAGTGAGGTTTTATACATATATATTATACATATATATATATATTATGTAATAGAAATTCTGAAAAACAAAGTTCCAAGTACAATCAATTAATTAGTAAGGTTAACAGTTAAGAAGTAAATGGTCTCTCTCAATGATGAAATTTTCACATTTAAATATGATAGTATCTTTTATAGTGATAACAGGATGATAGAGCAAATTGTTTGTGGTCTTTTATTGGTTAAATTTTTACTGAGGAGGTGGGATAAGTGTCATCTTAATTCCTTGCCAACACATCACAGAGAGATAGATCAGTTCCATCTGTGATGGTTATAGTCCTCTGGTGGTGGAAATTGTTGAGAATGATCTTTAGTTTAATCAATGGTGGATGAGTAAAGTTATAAAGGCAGAAGTATAGATCATAATGTAAGGATGGAATTAAATATCATGTGGGCAAAATCAGTACCAGAGGGACTACAGGTTATTTGTATGTTTTTATAAGAGTGAGGAATTTAGGCACATACAAATGAAGCAAATATTAAATCTATGCTACTTTGATTGTCTTAATAAAACAAGATTGAATCAATTTTCAGGTTCATGTAGCTTTTTTATTTGATCAATTTTGCTTTTTTTTTTTTTAATCTGTGAATTTTTGTAGTTCTTTTTTCCATTTGGTCAATTATTATTTTTAACTTTTTTTTTTTTTTTTTTGAGTCTGGGATTAAGTGACTTGCCCAGGGTCACACAGCTAGGAAGTGTTAAGTGTCTGAGACCAGATTTGAACTCTGGTCCTGCTGAATTCAGGGCTGGTGCTCTATCCACTGCACCACCTAGCTTCCCCCAACATTTTTTCTTTATTATTTTTGTGCTTCTTTTAATCAAGCTGTTAATTATTCTTTCATAATTTTCTTCCTTTGTTTTTATTTTTCAACAATTTTCCTTTGTCATATTTTTTATTTTGAAAATCATCTTTTGCTCTTTTAGGAAGTCTTTTGGGCTTGTGTCAGATTTCCATTTTTCTTTTGAGGCTTTGGTTGTAACTGTTTCATTGTCTTATTTATAAGCTCATAACTTGATCTTTATTATCACCATTGTACCTTTCTATGATTAAGTTCTTTTATTTTGTTTGCTCATTTTCCTACTCCATTTTTTGATTTGGAAATTTATATTAAGGTTGTATTCTGTTCCTGGTGTGAAAGAATATAGGTGAACTATTTAAACTTCAGACTTTGCACTGCTGTTTTAGGAGCTACTTCATGAAGATTGGAAATTAATTGTTTCCAAGATGAGGTGATCTGTGAAGAGGTATACTCATTGTTTTCCTGATCTGTATTTTGGTCTTTACCAAGAAAGGGTTGAATCCTTGGAATGGCAACAATGAATACTGCTCCTCAGTATTCCTGTGGACTAAAAGTAAATCTGCACCTCAAACCTTTCATTCTTTTTTGACTAAAGGTGCTCCTCCCTGCTAGGAGATAGCTACATGGCATAGTAGATAAAGTACTAGATCTGGAATTAGGAAAATTTATTCCTCTGCATTCAACTCTGGCCTGAGCAATAACTAGCTTTGTGACCCTAAACAAGTCACTTAACACTGTTTATCTTAGTTCTTCATTTGAAAAATGAGTTGGAGAAGTAAATAGTTAATGACTGCACTATTTTTGCTAAGAAAATCCCAAATGAGATCTTGAAAAGACAGATACAACTCAACTATTAATTATAAAAACACAGAAAATATAAGCTCCTTACTGCCCTTGAACTATGACTCAGAAATGGGTATGATCCTTGAGCTGCCAGAGTCTGGTCTTCTGTCCAATACTAGAACAGGTATCCTCTGTAATTTCCAGTTTCCAGCTTTCCTTAGCATTTGTGGTTTGAGAGCAACTGAAGCTTTTGCTGCTGTTGTTGCTACCATTTAGTCTTATCACTGGAGTTTTATCCACATAATTCTGGCCCAACCTCCATCCCTGTGTCACAGATATCTTTTTCCAAACTCCTTATTTGTCATGAGTTAGAAGACTGTTTCATCCTGTCCTTTTCTTGGCTCTGTCCTTCCAGAATTCAGTTTGATGTGAATTTTTTTAGATTTTACGATTTGTTTGGAGGGGAAATCTTGGGAGTATTCAACTGAAAGCTTTTTTTATTCTCCTACATTGAATATACCCTATTCTCTCAGTATTTAATATACTACCTATATACAATTTATATTTTGATTGCTTAAACATTTTTATTTGGTTCCATGTTCATGCCTTATTATTATACTGCAAATGTCTTTTTTTTAAAATTCAGAAATATAGTGAGAACATTATATTTGATGTTTATATAAAAATAATCTTTTTAAAACATACCAACAAAACAATAATGTTATAAAAATTGACATTGTATGTAGTATTTCTGTGGAGAGAGTTTAATTGGATTATGAATCTCCCTAGCTCTAAACTCATATTTCCTGCATAGAAGTATGTATGATAGCCAACTAAAAAAGAAAGTCTTCCCAAAACCTTGTCTTATGCAATTGCTCTTTATTGATAAATATGTAATATTCTTCTTTCAAAAGGTATATTAAAAGGCTTCTTCATTTCATGAAGATTTGTTTCAGGGATAACAATATTATAGACACTCAAATTGAAAACTAATATACACTATAAAAATTGAGAATAAAAGCTTTGAGTATAAATCTGGAGGTTATTTAGAAGCAATAGACAAAAGTTATACTAATAAAGATAATGGTGAGCTATCAAAGAGAAATTAGTGTCTACATATGTAAAAAAAATTATCGACACCCTAAAGTTAAACATTAATTGGAAGAATACATTTACAAAATTACAAACTTCCTAATACTAGTCAATTCACATTTTCAAAGTAGTAATGTAAATTACTATAGATGTGGAAAGTAGGCAAATATTTCATAGAATGGTTAACAGATCACAGATTCTATCTTTCTATGGCAGCTAAGCATTATTATTATTTTCACATTTAAAATGTGGAAGAATATTTATAAATATTCTCAGAGTAAAGAGCTCATTGGTACAGAGGGTGCTAGGCTTTGAGTGAAGACCTGAATTCAAACACAGCCTCAGACACTCAGTAGCTGTATGGTTCTAAGCAAGTCACACCCTCTCTTTACCTCAGTTTTCTTAATTATAAAATAGGGATAATAATAGTACTTACCTATTTAGGAAAATCAAATAAGATCATATTTCTAAAGTGCTTATCACAGTGCCTGCCACATCCTAGGTGCTATGTAAATGCAATTACTATTATTAATGATGATGAACAAGTTAAGGACGTCTAGACATATTTTTAGTATTAAAAGACATTGCATCAAAGAATGCATGTGTAACAGCTCACAATAGACACATGCTATTTAATATATCTGATGTCAAGTCTATAAAGAAACTCAAATCCAAGAACAGAATCATGTATGATGTCCATACAATGTCTACCAACAATATATGAAGACTGAAAAAAGTTGTCTGAGTAATGCAGATTTGTTTGAAATAAATGAATGCATTTATCGTAGCATGTCATTGCCATCATAAATAATTGAAAGATCATTACTGAGAAGTATAGAAGTATGTAAGTAAGAAGTAAGTTAGAAAACTGAGTTTTAAACTAGAAATCTACTGTGGAATCAGAAAACCTTGGTTTGAATCTTGGCTTTTCAATTTGCTACCAGTGACTTCAAGAAATCTACTTAATCCCTCTCTGCCTTAGTTTCTTCATGTGTAAAGTGTTTATGCTAGATGACCTCTAAGACACCTGCCATTTCTAAATCAGTGAATCAAGAAAATTTAAATTTCTTTCACATTTACTATTATGTAATTATGGCCATCATGTAATCTCCCTGAAACTTATTTCCTTCATCTCTACTATGGAGGTAATAATAATTCTTATATTATTGTAAGACAGACTGAACTGAGATCATGTCTTTCTGGCAGGACTTAAACTCTCTATCTTGTAAGTTATATTAGTAAAGATTCAGAAACTAATATTTCTCCCCATCTTCGGAGGAGAGGAAACTAACAGAAGATCAGGACTCAAAAGTGGAATTTTCTTGCTAGAGTTTGAATGTTAAGGATCTCTAGAGAGGAAAGAGAGAATTGAGAGAGGGAGCAAATGAGATTTCCCCACAATGTGAAGCAGCTGAATGGGAAGCAACAGCCAAATAAATAGTTTTTTGTTTTTTTTTTTCCTCTCTCAGGTGAAAGCTAACAGAGAGAGTAGGGGTTCTAGTATCAGATGGCTATCTCACTGAGGGGGGAGGAAAGAAATGATCTATGCAGAACTGACAATGTTGTTGCCCCTCACCAGATTTCAATCTCTTTTTAAATCTGGAGAGACCCTACGCTCTTTAGTCCATTTTGTCTATGAATCTAATAACTCCTGCCAAAAGGTTGCTGACCACAAAGAACTCTGGGATTTGGAGTTCTTGCCAGCTTGAAAAGAGAAGACCTGAACTAAGTTCTCGAGTAGGGTGGAAATTTTTAAATACTTATAAGTTGTGTGGTACTCTTGAGAAGGAGAGAAGGGAGAGTTCAGTCATCTCACAGGAGTGGTATGATACTGGAGCTTCTGTTGGTACCAGCCATGTTTTCAGTTCCCTTCTCTCAGACAAGGAGAGATTAACTTTATCTGAGTGGGCAAGATGGAAGATATGTGAGCCTGCAGCAATTAGGAGGGGGAAGCCCTTAGAGGGAAGTATAAAGGAATTGGCTTTTCCTTCACCCAGCCCTTATTTTTGTTTGGCCTTTCTTAGCTTTATTCTGTTAAAGAATATATGCTCTTGATTTTATATTTTTTCTCATGATAAACACTGTCCTTTATGTTGAAGAATGTCCTTTTGTCTGTAGTCTGAGGGATCCACTCAGGAGAAGGAAATCTTTCTCAGTGCAAGACTGAAAGTCTATTCTTAAAGAGTTTTGCTTTTTGCTTGGGTCAATAAACGGGAATTATTTCATAATTTTCCTTCTATATGCATAATTACTGTGAAATTGGTCACAAATCATATAGATGAAGGTAAAGTGATAATGCTGTTGCTCTTCCCTCTTTAGAAATCTAAATCTACCAGAAAGATATGGAAAACTCCATCTTCCATAAAAGCCTTCATCTTAGGATAGTTTCCCCTCTTCCCAAGCTGGGAAGCAAGGGTCTTTAACAACCTAGGCTCTTTTTCAAAATCATCATGAGTTTAAGGCTTACCAAAACTGTGCCATATGTAAATCATTTTGCAAACTTCAAAGATTAAACATGTATCGATTATTGTTGTTGATAGGTAAAGCTCAAATATGACAAACTATCATTTATTTCATATTTATATCCTGTATCCTAAGTTTCCGATGCTCAACCTTTTTTTTTTTTTTTCCTTTTTTTTTTTTTTCCTTTGGTAGGGCAATGTGTTGGAACCATGAGATCATAATTTGGAAGGAACTTTGGAGACCATCTAGTTCAAACCCTTCATCTCAAAATATGAAAATCTTAGACCCACAGAAGTGAAGGGATGTGCTCAAGATCTCACAGGCATTAAGTACTTGAGATAACTTTATACTCATCCATCCTTGCCCTATGTTACCCTACACTGTACTCAATTAGGAACTGTATATTTGAGAGGTGTAGTTATGTGTCAAATATTTATGAATAGATTAGGATATAAATGCTGAAAAACTACAAAATAAAAATGTCAACAACCCATCAACTCATTTTTTTTGTTTAAATGCAATCCCTTTCTCTCTTTTTCCTGTATATTTTGAGGGGTTTTATTACACAGTACTTGGAAATATATAAATTCTTTCTGACCAAAGTTCAACTGGTGGAGATGTTGCCTTTTAATAAGAAAATTAGATAGGCATATAGGCAAATTATCTAATGAAATGGCTTTTATTGTTATTTAGATGTCTGAAATTGTTTGTGTAGAATCGACACCAGAACTTATTGATTTAAAAGTCATCCCATTCGATAATTCTTGGGGCAAGAGATTATTTCTAGGAAGGGAAAGAAAATAGGGGTTATACTATTTCTTTCTTCAGTCAGCAAAACCAGGAGTTAGAAATTAAATACTTTCTCTACTTATTTCAATGGTATCTTCAACTAAAATTGAAGATTAGTTCTGAATTTTTCACTTTGCTTTGCTAAAGCATCTTTTCATTTATGTTTTGAGGCACTATCTCTAGCATCTCTCATCTACTTTCAGTCCCATATCCCATCCCACCTCTGCATAACACACATATACACACACATACACACATAGAGGAACATACTCTGAGGGTTTTCATTAGACATAAATATGAATATTTCCCCTGAAAATTTTATAAAAATGTCACATTGGATTGTTCGGATCATTACATTTAGTCCCTGATCATTTTAATTTGGGGACAAACAACCTTATGTTTTGCACTAAATTATAATAGAATAAGTTTTGCAAAAGTTTAAAAAGTATTTTTCGCCAATTTATCAATTGTCAGGTAGATGACTGAATAAAAAAATAATAATTCCACCCAGAATTCCAACCTTTGAGTATTAACCTTTTGTCTATACTACTCTTCATTGGGACGATAGAAAAAAAAGAGAATAATGAATCAACAAAAATTTATTAAATGCCTATATTATGCCTAGCATTGTGCTATGTATTATAATGTTCCTCTTCTACTCAAAATTGTTATTCAATATGAAATTAAGTTATAATAATTTGCATGTGGATTAAATAACTTTTGAGGTGAGTCAAACATAAGCACAGTATAATTCATTGCAACTTCACTCTGATGACTATCCACACAGTGATACACACATTGTACACATGATTTACCTGTACTCGCAGATCTGCATTGTGAACTTAAAGAATCATAATTATTTAGTGAGTTCTAAATTCTATGCATTTTTTCTAATCTGAAACTTAGAATGGCTTTCCCCTTTCCCTACCGTATTAATAAATTAATCCCCATCCTCTCACAACAAAAAAAGTCATTTGTATATTTCTACAAAAGGAGTTAGAATAGGGCTAGTAAGGATCTTACTCTACATTATTATATGATTTAGCACTAAAACTTAAGATAATTTAAAAATTCAGAGATATCTTCTATGAAAGAATGGCTCACAACAAGTGTTACAGTGCTCTGGGCTATCTCTGCTAAAGGAAAAAAGAAAGAAATCCTTTCAAAATATTTATAAAACTGTTTAATTTAATTTTTTGCTGAGAGCTTCTCCTGTTTCCTCACAGAATATTATTGTTGCTACAGGCAGTAAGGAAATTTCTTTCTATTATATTTTATGATTATATTCTGTAGTTTTATGCCTATGGATTCTAATGTTAACATTGTTTAAAATTTCAATATGTATAAATGTATACACACATACATCTATACACATAAGCTTTGACTCATAGAAATAAACATTCCTTTTTTTCATTTAATATTATCTTTAGTTTACAAAGTTTACTTTCCACTAAAATACCTATGCCTTATAATAAACAATAAAAGGTTGCTTTAGTTTTTCCTTAGCTCCTCCAACATTGACTATTTCTGCCTGTTATCAACTGTGAATTTGCTATATGAAAGATAAATTTCATATAGCAGAATATATGCTATATTGTCATATAGCATATATGAGACTTTTTAAATTCTTTTTTAAAATTTGCGTTGGTTTATGTATTAGTGTTTTTGAGCGAGCTTTCCTATAACTGCTATTATATATATTGTATATATGTATATACATATCTAATATATATGATATATATTTGAAAATTGTTCATATCCAATAAATAATTATCCATTGCAGAATAACTTTTTGTCCTTATATATGTACATTAGTTCCCTCTTTCTCTTGGATAACAGATTCTTATAGATATTTAATGCAGGTATTTCCCCTGTATTCCCTTCTTTATTATAAATGTTTTGATATTGTTATTCTAAAGGTTTTCACTTTCATATAATTGAAATAATTTCTTTTCTCTATTATAAACATCTCTATGACTTGAAGAACCTTCTACACATAGCTTTAGAAGGCACTTAATTTAGCTCATTTCTATATATGAAGTTATATTTATTTATTTATGTATTTATTTTTTCCTGAGGCTAGGGTTAAGTGACTTGCCCAGGGTCACATAGCTAGGACGTGTTAAGTGTCTGAGATCAGATTTGAACTTGGGTCCTCCTGAATTCAAGGCTGGTGCTCTATCCACTGCGCCACCTAGCTGCCCCCAAGTTATATTTATTTTGACCATATTATTATTTATTGCATAATTTGCTGGTCTGGTTCTAATTTTGCTAAACTTCTTTGCAAACTTTCCAGATATTCTTGATAAATTGGGAGTACTTTTTTTTTTTCCTCAGTGGAATCTGGAAATTGTTATTCATTCAAAGTTTATCCTGAGGCATTGTAAAGAAAAATGATTAAAAATAGCTGGATATGCCTGCTTATGAAATTGAGTTATTTTTGAGAATATTGAATAATCATAGAATTTAAGAATTTATTCAGACCTTAGCAAGTATTCATATCAACCCCATAAACAAACTGAAAAAAAATACTATCTATAAAATATATCTCTGGTCATCTAGGCTTTGTTTTAAGATACCTAGTGAGGTTGAACCATTAGTGACTTATTCAGGAAGTGGCAATTTTGGACAGCTCTAATTGCTAGCTAAATTTTCCTTGTCAAGGACTTCTTTTGAAGTCTATCACTTATTATTATTATTATTTTTTAGTTCTGCCCTTGGGAGACAAGCATGGCAAGTCTGATGAATCAGATGGAGATTGCATTTGACTTGTATTCAGAAGATATGAGTTTACATATAGGCTTAGATGTTTACTAGTTGTATAATCCTGAACATGTCTTTTAACTTCTAACTGTCTTACTTTCCTTGGCTATAAAACTAGGAAAACAACTGCCTATGCAGTTGGTGCTTTCAATGACCAAATCAGATATTTATAAAGCAGTTAGCTTATTCACTGGCATATGTTATTGTTGTTCACTCATTTAGTCATGTCTGACTCTTCATGACTACACAACCCATACTATCCTTGGAGTTTTCATGGTAAAGATAATAAAATACTGTAGCATTTACTTCTCTAGTAGAAGGCAATCAGATGTTAAGGGATTCACTCAGAGTTACACAGTTAATAATTATCTGTAGGATGTAGCCAAAGTGGTAATAAGGTGAAATTTTGTATCTCTAGAGGCTTACTTGCATAAAATAGAGAAAGAAAAGATCAGTGAATTGGGCTTACAATGAAAAAAGCTAAAAAAAAAGGAACAAATTTAAAATCCTCAATTAAACACCAAATTTGAAATTCTGAAAGTAAAAGGGGAGATTAATAAAATTTAAAATAAGAAAATTAATAAATTAATAAATAAAACTAAAAGTTGGTTTTCTGATAAAACCAACAAAATAAATAAACCTTTAGTTAATTTTATTGCAAAAGGAAAGAAGAAAATCAAATTGTTAGTTTCAAAAATGCAAAGGGAGAACTTTCCACCAATGAAGAGAAAATTATAGTAATAATTAGGAGTTATTTTGCCTAACTATATGCCAAAAAATTTGATAATCTAAATGAAATGGAGGAATATCTACAAAAATACAGATTGCCCAGGTTAACAGAAGAGGAAATAAATTATTTAAATAGTCCCATTTTAGAAAAAGAAATAGAATAAGCTATTAATTAATAGCTTAATTAATAACTACCTAAGAAAAAATTTCCAAGGCCAGATGTATATATATATATGTGAATTCTACCAAACATTTAAAGAACAATTAATTCCAAAACTATATAAACTATTTGAAAAAAATAGGGAAAGAAGGAGTGCTACCAAATTCCTTTTATGACACGGATGTGGTGCTGATAGCTAAACCAGGTAGGGTGAAAACAGAGAAAGAAAATTATAGGTCACTTTCCCTAATGAATGTTGATGCAAAAATCTTAAATAAAAATATTAGCAACATATTCTCTTCTCTAGATTGATCACCCCAATACCTTCATTTCGTATTTTGACTTAATATTTTGTTTTTCCCCAATTACATGTAAAATAGTTTAAACATTCTTTATTAATTTTTAAGTTCCAAATTCTCTCCCTCCTTCCTTCAATATATTGAAAAGGCAAACAATTTGATATAAATTATACATGTGCAGTTATACAAAACATATTTCCATGTTAGTCATATTGTTAAATTTAAAAAAAGACAAAAAACTCCAAGAAAAACAAAGAGAAAAATATGCAGTGATCTGCATTCAGAATCCATTATTTCTTTTTCTGGAGATGTTCATCGTAAATGTTTCAGAATTGTCTTGGATCAAAATATATAGGGAGGGGCAGCTAGGTGGCGCAGTGGATAGAGCACCAGCCTTGAATTCAGGAGGACCCAAGTTCAAATCTGGTCTCAGACACTTAACACTTCCTAGCTGTGTGACCCTGGGCAAGTCACTTAACCCCAGCCTTAAAAAAAAAAAAAAAAAAAAAAAAAATATATATATATATATATATATATATATATATATATATACACACACACACACACACACACACACACATATATATATATATATATACACACACACACACACACATATATATATATATATATATATATATATATATATATATATATATATATATAGGGAATTGACTCAAATTTATAAAAAAAATCAATCCATTCTCTAATCCATAAATAGTCAAAGGACAATAGTCGAATGAAGAAATTGAAACTATTTCTAGTCATATGAAAAGATCCTCTGATCAATAATGATTAGAGAAATGCAAATTAAGACAACTCTGAGATATTACTACTTCTCAGATTGGCTAAGGTGACAGGAAAAGATAATGACAATGTTGGAGGGAATGTGGGAAAACTGAGACACTGATACATTGTTGGTGGAGTTGTGAACACATCCAACCAGAAACTGGAAACTGAATGGATGCCAATCAATTGGAGAATGCCTGAACCATTTGTGGTACATAAATGTTAAAGGATCAACAGATGATTTCAGAGAGTCCTGGAGAGACTTACATGAACTGATGCTGAGTGAAATGAGCGGGACCAGGAGATCCTTATACATAGCAACAATAATATATGCTGGTCAATTTTGATTGACATGGCTCCCTTCAACAATGAAATGATTCAAACCAGTTCCAACCATTTAGTAATGAAGAGAATCACCCACACCCAGAGAAAGAACTATGGGAAATGAATGTGGACCACAAAATAGCATTTCTACTCTTTCTGTTGTTGTGCATTTTTGTTTTCCCTCTCAAGTTTTTTTACTTTCTTTCTAGATCCATTTTTTTTTCTTGTGCAGCAGGATAACCGTATAAATATGTATAAATATACTTTAACATATTTAACATGTATTGGACTTCCTGCCATCTAGGGAAGAGGGTTGGGGGAAAGGAGGGAAAAAAGTTGGAACAGAAGGTTTTGCAAGGGGCAATGTTGAAAAATAACTCATGCATATGTTTTGTAAATAAAAAGCTATAATAAAAAAAGAATTATCTTGAATCAATGTATTGTTAAGAATAGTTAAATCATTCCTGGTTGATCATCATACAATATTGCTATTATTGTATAAAATATTTTACTAGTTATTATTATTTCACTTTGCCTCAGTTCATCTCAGTCTTAAAGTTTTCCTGAAAACATGCTGCTTGTCATTTATAAAAGTTTCTTCAGAAATAGGATCATAGTACCTCTAAGGTAATAATAAAAGAGGTTATGGTATTTGTAATATAGTATTACAACAATTTCTATTTGTTAATTTGGGTTACGAAACTAAGTAGAAAAATGTGGAGAGATCTGCTAAAGAGAATCAAAGGAATAGGAAGAAGTAAATATGTAAGCAGGAACCCACTTTCTCAAATCCACAGCTGTTAACCTGGATCCTTGCCCTTCCAAGGCCATCATTCTCCACAGCTGCAGCACCTTCTTTCTCCAAACACAGATTATCTCAGAATATGCAATCAAACTGAGTCATAATTAAAATAAATATAATGATTCCTAGCTTCATAGTCCAGTCATTCTTGTTACTAATCTCACTGTGATTCTATTAGTAATTCATTTCTGGTTTTATTGTTGCTGCTGCTGTTGTTGTTTGTTTTTTGTCCATCAAGCCCAATATGTACCTTGGGTCTATTTCATCATCTCCAGTGCCTAGGTTCTTTGGTAACCTTCATAACATCACAATTCCTCTTGAATTAGAGTTTTTGTTTATTATCAACAGGCCTCCCAAGCACTGTAGATTTTTTGACTAGCCCAACGTTATGACTTTTACCCCACTGAAGATCTATTTGCTCAAATTTCCATTTATCCCCCAGCTGCCAAACTTCCCTTATATACCTCCTCCTGACTACTGGAATCCATTGCTCTCTGCTTAACATTCTATTTTATATCTGTTCTTTTATTCCTCCTGCCATCTCTCTGCTAGGTGGTTACTAATGAGCTTCCCTCATCCTGATTACTTGCCTGCCTCATTTTCCTAGAATTTTCTATGGCCAAACTCTCCTAATGGCTAACTTTTAGCCTAGTTCCTCTTTTTATGCAAATATCTATGTTATCTCTGTCAAAATCTGATAGATCCATTTAATGTTTGGATCTAATTTAACCCTATCAGTGGACTGTCTCTCCTAAATATCAAGGACTGACTATTTGTGAAAGGAGAAAACAGTGGGGGGGGGGGGAGAAAGAGAGAGAGAGAGAGAGGGAGAGAGAGAGAGAGAGAGAGAGAGAGAGAGAGAGAGAGAGAGAGAGAGAGAGAGAGAGAGAGAGAGAGAGACAGACAGACAGACAGACAGACAGACAGAGACAGACAGAGAGAGAGAGACAGAGAGACAGAGAGAGAGAGACAGAGAGAGAGAGACAGAGAGAGAGAGAAGGAGAAGAAAAGAAATTATGAATCATGTGATATTCCAGCATGGGGCATGGGAAACCATTCTCAGTAGATACTTCAGGAAAAGATATACTTACTCTTCTATGAGGGGAGGAAAATTCAATCCCCAAATTTGATTACCTCAGTATTTTAACAAAAGAAGCCACAGAGCTTTTTTTCTGGACTGAAGTAGTGACATGTATGTTCCTTAGTTTGAATTAAAGTTAGAGGTTTTGGGTGCAGGTGTCTTGTTGGCTCAGTAACCATGCACCACTGTGTATTTAGTAATGTTAGGGCAATGATTAACAACAAGGTTAATGTAATTCTATTTGCTGAAGAGCTTTTCTCAATTTATTTCTGGAAAGTCAACTTGTTCTACAACATTTCTGCCAATTCATAAATT
This sequence comes from Sminthopsis crassicaudata, assembly GCF_048593235.1. Taxonomy (NCBI): domain Eukaryota; kingdom Metazoa; phylum Chordata; class Mammalia; order Dasyuromorphia; family Dasyuridae; genus Sminthopsis; species Sminthopsis crassicaudata. The sequence goes on along the minus strand of NC_133621.1, from coordinate 95,040,938 downwards.
AACCTACAGTAAAATGCATTAAGGAGATAGTTTTGTTCACTAAATTACTAGGATACCATATGGCTTAGATGTTGGTGTGAAGCAAATCACAGACCACATGGTTGACCATCATGTTTTTTTCCCATAATTAATTACTAATACAAATGATGCTATTATCAACACAGTATGGCATACACAGTATCAGTAACCTTTAGAAAAAGGAAGTTTAACATTCTAAAAATTGGACTTGCTCTTGTTCCATCATATTGAAAAATCACAAATATAAGAAACTAAACAAAAAACACATATAGAGAAGGTGAGGAGAGGGAGAGGGAGAGGGAGAGGAAGGAAAAAAGGAGAAGGAAAGGGAGAGGGAGAGAGAGAGGGAGAAAGAGAGAATCTGTAATGTTATAATTTCTAAGGCTATGAAGTACCTTAAACATCGTGAGAATACTCATCTCATTATACAATTAAGGAAACTGAGACAAGAAGGGCATAGTGATTTTTCCTGGTGTAGTACAGATTATAAGCAGAACAACCAAAATTTAAACTCAGATGCTTTGTAGCCTAAGTTCAATAGTCTTTCAAAGAAGCTAGAAGTCAGTGGATAAAGAAAGTAGTGAGGCTAGAGTCAAGAAGACTTGAGTTCAGATGTGAACCCAAATACTAGCTGAATATTACTAGGCAAGTTACTTTACCTCTCTCTGGGGCAGGTTTCACAATGCTAAAAGTGGGATAATATTACCCTCACATTGAGCTGGAGGATCTAATATGATAATATTTGTAAAGTACTAAGCACAGTGCCTGAGACATAATAAGTATGTAATAAATCCTTCCTTTTTTCCTTCTTCACTGATAATAATAAATTATTTTATTATTTTTTTAGACTAACACTTTCCTAAAAAACATTTCTTCAATAATGTAACTTTATAAATCACATTCTTATTGCAGCACATTTAAAATAGTGATCTAATGCGTCAGAACACAAAGAGACTATAGAATCAGACAGAGTGTGATTCACATTTGGTGTTGTTGTTTAGTCAAGTCCAGCTCTCGGTGACTCCATTTGGGGTTTTCTTAATAAAGATACTGGAGTGGTTTGCCATTTTCTTTATTAGTTCTAGTAAGTAACTGAGGCCAGATTTGAACTAACAAAGAGAAGTATTTCTGGTTCCAGGGTTAGTGTTCTAGGCACTACTCCATTTAGCTGCCTTTCATTATTCATTTTAGTATATCACCTAAAGCAGTGAGTTAGGTAGTACATATGTCCATGGAGACTTCCGGCTACCTTGCCTTTTTGTCATTTACAAAATTTCTTAAGATATAAGAAAGGAAAAGTGGCTCTGTTTCTACAAATAAATCTATAATCCAGTTTATACATAATCAATAAATATTTGTTAAATAAATAAATTTTATGTACATTTCCCAAATTTATTCCAAACTGATTTGCATTTTTTCTAAATTCCTTTAGCAATTAGTATCACTTGTTTATGTCTCAAATATGGATAGCTGTATGATCTAAGGAACTACATCTCTCTCAACCATAGTTTTTCATCTGTATAACAGAGAAAATAATACCTATAGCATTTATTTCACCTAATTGTTGTGAGGTTCAAATGTGATATTTTATGTAAAAAGTATCTTGCATATCTTAAAACACTATCTCATTGTTCATTATTATTGTTTGCATTTACTCTAACATGGTGCTAGATTATTATTATACTTCATTTGTACAACTAAATTATAAAATCCTGGAAGGAAGGTAATGTTTCTTTCAATTACATTTTTTTCTACAAATTCAGTAAGGGCAAGATCATTTCCTGTCTTATCTAAATTTATGACATTCTGTATACAGTAGGCACTAAATAAATGTTTGATTAAAGGCTGAATGATTATATTTGTCAAGGTCATGTCCACTGAATCCATATATAAAGTAAATATGTGTTAAATGAATGAATGAATGAATGAATTTTCACAAGGATATGACTCAGAATGCAATATGCAGGTGTCTTAAATGTGTCCATGTAGTGATTTTTCTAGCTGTTTTACAATTGATTGCAGTTATTAAAAACCTCTTTTAAAGTTTTCAAGAGGATAATTGATGTACATGGTGATGACTTTGAAGTCTTGTAAGATGGTCTGTACCTCCTGAAACATCAAAGAAAAGTCAAGTTATGCTACTCATAGTTTGGAGAAAATTACAGAGTGCTCATAAGCATAAATGTTTGCTATTACTGTTGAGGCAACACTACCCCCTCAATCACTCAGTCTTACAACCTCAATACTATCCTCAACCTCTCATTCTCACTCATCCCCCATATCCATTCTTTTGCTTAAATCTTGCTTCTATCTTCATAACATCTCTCCTATATGTGTCCTTTTCTCTGTTCACCCAGCCTGTTTCAGGACTTCATCACTTCTCACTTAAACTATTTATTTAGGTTTTGAATTTATATCTCTATGTCTTCTTTCTCTGCATCCATTCCCTCCTCCAGTCAGCTATCATAATCAACTTCTTAAAGCATAGGTTTGACCTTGCCATCATCATACTAAATCAACTCTGGTGGATATCATTCATGTATGCAATGAAATAAAAAGTCCATTAATTAATATCTATATTTTTTTCATAGCCTAGCCTCTTTCTCCTTTCCCAGTCTTATTGTGTATTTTATTGGCCCTGTGTTGATGGTAGGTAGGTATATCTTCCTAAATTCAATTCTGGCCTCAAACTCTAGCTCTGTGGCTCTGGGCAAATCACTTAACTTTGTTTGCCTCATCTGTGGCAAGTTCCTCATCTGTGGCAAGTTCCTCATCTGTGAAATGAGCTAGATAAGGAAAGGGCAAAACACCCCAGCATGTTTGCCAAGAAAATCCTAAATGGAGCCCTAAGGCTGCCTTTCATACATGTGTGTGTATACATGTGTGTGTCTTTTGGTTCATAAATATTATGTTATCCCATTTAGTCCTTACATTGTTTAAAATAAATAATTTAAACTTCTTAAGTTATTATTATTGTTTTGATTTGTTTTATTTTGAACATGAAAAATCTTGTCATTGGACCCCTGAGTTTCTCCCTTGACATATCTAATAGGCTCCTCTGTTGCCTTTTGAAACACAATTTCTTCATAACTAGAATACAATAACCAATAAACATCAACTCCATCTACTCCTCTGGATTTTCAATATTTTTCAGTCCAATAAAAAGAAAGTAATGAGATTTACATTCTCTGTTATTCCTGACTATCATCAAGTATTTTGGATACAACATTTTATACATTTTCCCTTAGGTCAATTTCAGTCATATGATTTGGCAAAGAATTAATAGGACACAAAGTACTCAACTCATCTTGTTTTGCTGCTTCTTCTCCCACAAATGAAACATGGAAACATCATCAAGTTCATTGTTACTTGAATTTTAAGATTTATTTTCTAATGATTGACCTGATTAATCTTCCATTGAAATATGCATGAATAATCAGATTAAGTGTCACATCTCTAAGGAAACATCAGATGATCATCAGTAATATCTAATTTCTTTATTTGTTTTCAAGGCACTAGTCAAATGAAAGCAATCATCTTGGAAAATCTCTTTATTGATAACAGAACCAAATAATCATTAAGCCTATTTTTGCTCTTTAAACAACAAAAAAATCAAAAGATCTTATTTTCTAGTCTTCTTCAACAACTACATTATTACTATTTTTGTCATAATATTATTAATAATAATTATTATTGATTCAACAATTCAACAAACAATCGTTTAACATCTGAAAAATCAGTAAATGGACCTAGAGAAGAGTTGAAGGAAGAGATTACTTTCAGGTAGGGAAATCATAGAAATCTTTATGGAAGATAACACCTGAACTTTGTCTTTAAGATTTCAACAGGAGTAAATGTTCTGGTTATCAGAAATGGATTTACTCAAAGGTAAGGTGAGAATGAAGAAGAGTTAGTGGTCAAGCTTGGCTGAAATATGGGATGTGTGAAGAATAGATTGAAATAAAGTTGGAATTCAAATTGGATCTAGCTTGTAGAGAAATTTAAAGGCCAGGCAATGCAACTTGTATTTTATCTTCTCTTAGGAAATACTTTTATCTCTAGATCCAACCTTTAGTTGTAGCTATAGTTTCAGCCTTATCCTGACAAAGAACTGACAAAGACAAATTAATACCTACTACTACTCGTTATGACAGCTGCCTTAAGAACAGACCATTATAATGTGAGATTTTACTCTATTCTATCTATGCTGTATAGAGCCAAACAACTGTGCCAGAATAGGGCAGAAGTATTTTTTTTTCATTTCTGCAATTTAGAAGAACTTTCAGATCCATAAACAATAGAGATTATACTTATTTCTTTAGCCATCATCCCTGGTAATGAGCTTCCTGTTTCACCTCTCTGTGCCCTCCCATCTTTTCAAGCTTCTCTCATCCTTGTTTGTACTTGTCAGATTTCTCTTTAGCCTCAGTCTTTTAGTGCTTATATAGTGAACCATGATTATCCTACTTTTCTGTATTTAGTATAAAAGAAAATCTTACTGCTTTAACACTCATACCCAGAAAAAGCAAGGGTGATCAGGACATACATATTTATGACAGTTATTTTTATTTTATTTCCATGTCATTTGCAAAAGACATTGTAATATACTTGACACTTACAACATATTTAGAAAGTACTGAGTATGTTCCAGGCATTGTGCTAATGCTAGGTACAAAGTCTGCTCACCATCGGTCTACTAAGTTCAAAGGAAGACTATTTGATTCTTCCATTTATACCCAGAAAAATCTATGTTGAAAGTCTCATTTAGCCAAATGTTGAAGAATAGAAATATTAGGAGTGTGAGGTGAGGAGAAAATGAAATCCTGGAATGAGATGTAGCCAGTGACAAAACAGAGATTGGAGATGGAATTTTGCATGTGAAAAATAGAGATATAAAATGTAATATATATATATATATATATATATATATATATATATATATATATATATATATATATATATATATATATATATGTTTTTGTTTTGTTTTGTTTTGTTTTGTTTTGTTTTTGGCTGAGGCAATTGGAGTTAAGTGACTTGCTCAGGGTTACACAGCCAGGAAATGTTAAGTGTCTGAGGGCAGATTTGAACTCAGGTCCTCTTGACTCAGGGCTGGTGTTCTATCCACCATACCACCTTGCTGCCATTGTAATATCCTTTCAACACAACACATTATACAGCTGTAATATTCTTATCCTTTTCTCCCCTTCTTTCTACCATGATATTTTGGAACTAAATAGTAATATCCATTAAGTCATTTGTACTTATGCTTACATTTAAAATAGCTGTGACCAGAAAGTGAAGGTGATACCTTACATAATATAGATGAAATTTGATTAGACTTAGTCAATGTGGAGGTTTGAATAAGGTCTGCTACTTAGCATATGCATTATTACCTCAGTCAGAGGGACTGGACTAGCTCATGTCCAAGGCCTCTTTCTTTTACAAACATTTGTGATTCTGTCATAGCATAAAGCTATCTTTTTAGCATGAAAAACTGAAAAAAAAAGTCAGTCTTATAACTTGTTCCTTAACATCTATGGAATGAAATAAAAGTATTGATCGTTACTTATTAATTTTAAGATACAGTAATAAGTAAAACATTTGAAGAAAGGAAATAATGAGCATGGACTCATTACATATCCATCTCCTGCTTGCTAGCTTGTTTTCCTTAAGCCTAAAATTTCATTTCTTCTCCACCTGACTCTTACTTCCTCACCCCAAATAATCACCACCTAGTTGAGGCTATAATATTTTGCAGAAACGTTTTCCTTCAAGGAAGCAACATTTTTTTTTTTTTTTGCTATGATGATTAAAACAACTACTTAAACAATTATTAATATTAAGCAAAACAATTATTTAAATACATTTATTAAATGATATTTTCCAAAACATTGTGCTTGTTCTGGGACAGTCTTAGTATACAGTAAATGCTTCCTCATTTAGCACAGTGCTGTTCAATGAACATGAGGGATGCATAGAAAAGAAAAACAAAAACTTCTGCCTTCAAAGAGTTCACATTATAATGAGGAAGACATTATAAATAATGTTTTTGTGTTTAGTAATGTCTGACTCTTCATGATCTCATTTTGGAGTTTTCTTGGCAAAGATACCAGAGCAGTTTATGATTTCTTTCTCAAGCTCAATCATTTTGCAAAATTAGGAACATGAAGCAATTTTTTTCCCCCCTGAGGCTGGGGTTAAATGACTTGCCCAGGGTCACACAGCTAGGAAGTGTTAAGTGTCTGAGACCAGATTTGAACTTGGGTCCTCCTGAATCCAAGGCTGGTGCTCTATCCACTGCGCTACCTAGCTGTACCCCCAAAAATTCTTAAATGACTTGCCAAGGGTCACATAACTAGTAATTGTATGAGAATGGATTTGAACTCTAGTATTCCTAACTCCAAGCCCTTTGCTCTATCCACTGCACCATCTTGTTGCAATGCTGTGGTTTTCAGTTGCTCAGTTGAGGGGTTTTATTGGCAAATATACTGGAATGGTTTACCATTTTCTTCTCCACCTCATTTTACAAATTTAAACTCATGAAGATGAATCGTCCTGATTCCAGGCCCAGCATTCTGTCCACTGCACCTAGGTGCTTATGATTATGTAGAAAGGTTATTTTCACTATAGCATACTCTTTCTTCACAGAGAAGCTAAAATTAATCCTCTTTACTAAGCTTAGCTAGATCTGCCTCACAGCCTCCACAGAAGCACGAAATGATAGAGGTGAATGTCTATTGCTTTTTAAAGGAAGAGAGGGACAAAACCAGTGCATGCTTGCATTTCTCCCAGAAAGGAGGAGAAAAAGAGGGTCAAAAAAGCGCAATGACTTATTCACATTGATAGAACAAAACAATTCCAGTGATAGTATCTGAAAAAAAATTTTTTTCATGATTCCAAAGTCTATTTTACACCTTAGTGTGAACAACTTTAGGTTGGCAGGAGGGATTCCTATAGTCTTGTTCTCAGAAACTATTGAGGTGGAAGGAAGTATACAGCTGAAACATTATACTGTATATTTTCAGTGGTACTTTTCTGCTACTATTCATGCCAAATAAATACTTTTGAAGCATTTTATTAAATGGGATATTTATTGTCTAGCAAGACAACTTAATATTTTATAATATCATTTTCTGTGGAAAAATATATGCTGTCTCAAATTATTATTTACTTAACAGCAAACTTTTAAAACATGGGAATTTTGTCCCCAAATTTTCCCTTTCAAACTATAAAGCTAAATGTATCTTTAAATGCTAGAATATCAAGTCCTTATTGTAATCATATTAATTAATTCAAAACTTTTTTTCAGGTCTATAAGTCTGCATAGCCTTCTGATTATTATATACAAAGAATTTAAATAATAGAACAAAATCCCTGCCTTCATGTAGATTACAATTAAGGATATGGCTTTAGCAAGTATTCCAATCTGTAGTCTCATTCCTAAATAAGTTATTTAGCTGATTAAAAAGTAAAACAAGTAATCCTGAAATACAACAGAAAATAGTATCCAAGAAAAAGAATTGTCCTACATTTGTCATCGACCCAAAAACATCCCCTCCACTGACCAGTCAGAATACCAACTTCCCCTCCTACCTAGTTCCAAGTCCAATGATTAGAGTCACTAATGAATCAAACAGCAAGAAAAACAGTGGGTAATTTTACTCCATATGGTCAAGGTTAAGGTTCACATATTTTATCTGGGAGACGTTAGCATAACAGTGGCCCTTATCTGTGCAGGTGGAGAGAGGAGCAGGTGCATCAGACTACAATAAACAAGTGCACTTAAGAGTGGAGGAGGAACAGCTTGTTGCTGGTCTTTCTTTTACTATCTTTCCTTTAAATCAATAAGCATTTTATTAAGTTTCTGCCCTATGATAAATGAGGAAGCAGGCATTGTGTTAATGCACAGGAAACAAATGTGAGAAGAAACAAAGGACTGGTCATCTCAAGTCTGCAGGTGTTTTTTATTCTTTATATATTAGGGCCCTAAAACCATACCTTCTATTCTGAGCACATCTACAGTGCTCCCCTGGGTACCTTTGGGTTTCACTATGCCCGCTGAGGAGAGGTAGAGGCTCAGCATTTACAATAACACATCAATAGGGATTTCTAGAGCAAGCTCAGCTGTTGCTGCATGCATGATAGGACCTTCTGAGATTGCTTCTCTGTCCCTCTGGGCTTACTTGTGGCAGTGATTAGGGATCCTTACTGGAGAAGCCTTCTACTGCCACTCTGGCACATTAGCACATTCATTTGGATTTTCAGAATCAGATAATCTGGTTGACAATTTGAAGGCTGCATGTTTGAGATGCAGCACATTTAATAGTTAGTTAGGAGGAGAAGGTTACAGTCAGCTCTGGTTGTCAGGAAAGAAAACATGACAGATGCTTACAAGAAGAGACACTCTGAGTCTGGTAATGATATTCAGGGACCAAGTATTCTAAACCAACAGCATTAGAAACAAGCATTTATTGAGTTCCTACTCTGTGCAGGGCACTGTTCTGTTTCTAAACCCCAGGGAGAGAAAGACAAAAACCAGATTGACCTTGACTTCAAGGAGTTCATATTCTTTTTGGGGAGCACAAAATATACACACAAAATATTAGATGCAAAATATACAAAAAATCTGTATAAAATATGTGCAAAATCAATTCAAGGTGAATAAGTTCAGGAATGAATTCCTGTAGGAGGTGAAACCTGAGCTCATAAAGATAAAATAGTAAGCAGCAGAAACACAGTCTAGACGGGAGACTTCCTTGTAAAAAGGTATAATACATAGCTTATTAGGGAAATGAAGAAGAGGATGCTTAAAAATGTTGAATGTTCCACTGGAAGGTAACTTCACCAAACTAATCATTGTAAGACCAGCTGTCAATTCCTGGTGGCTCTCTTCCCCGCCCCCCCAAAAAAATGATATCTCCTATCTCCATATAAATAGTCCACATTTTATGGACTAAAGTTATGTAAAGATCCATTTACAGTTCAAACATAGTAACTCAGCCAGGCTTAAGAATTCTTGTTAATGAACTTGAGAATGTTTTTAAAAGTTTTATGAAAATAATAATCTAATGATTATTGAAAATAAAATGAAAATAATCTAAACCCATTTGTTTGTTTGTTAGCCTTATTAATTGCGTGTGTATGGAGCGAATTTGATTTATAGAACAGGATGTGTCAGAACAAAGTGATAACCAGTGATAGGCTTACATTTATTAAATTAAATTAACTTTTGGTACAGGTATCTGAACTACTTCCTTCTTAGACTGTGTTACAGAAGGCCACCCTTTGACACAGATTTATAAATAGATACATGTATGAAGCCTGATCTCCTTAGGAAACAGACCTAACAATACTATCCCTGAATCAAAGCATATATACAGCTTTATAACTCTTTGGGCTTCATTCCAGATTGCTCTCCAAAATGGTTGGATCAGTTTACAGTTCCAATAAGAATGGTAATATCTCAATTTTTCTAAATCTCTTTCAAGATTTGTTAGTTTTTCCTTCTATAGTTTTAGCCAATCTTAGAGGTGTGAAATATCTCAGTTGTTTAATTTGCACTTCTCTATTCAATACTGATTTTTAGCATTTATTTATAAGACTATAGAATAGCTTTGATTTCTTCATTGAAAAACTGCATATTTATATCATTTGACTATCAATTGGAGAATCATTTATGTTCTTTCAAATTTTCTGTATATGCAAGATATGAGACTTTTATTCAAGAAATTCTATAAAATGTTCCCCCAATTTTCTGCTTTTCTTCTAATCTTGGTTACATTATCTTTATTTGTAAAAACAACAATAAATGTTTAATTTAATGTAATCAAAATACTCTTTATCTCTTGTTTTTTCCATATTCTTCTAATTTACTTATAATATGTCCCTTTATATCTAAGTCATGTATCCATTTTAACCTTATCTTTGTAAATGGTATATTACATATAGATGTATGTACTCAATATTTGCTAGAATATCTTTCAGTTTTCAATTTTTTTTTACAAAATAGTGAATTCTTATCCTCAAATCTTACATCTTTAAATTTGTTGAACACAAGATTATTATCATCTTTTACTACTGTGTGATGTATATCTGCCCTGTTGTACTGATTCACGTTTCTATATCTTAGCCAGTAGCATAAAGTTTTATGTACTACCTTTAAGATATAGTTTAAGATCTGGTATTGCTAAATCTCTTTTCTTTATATTTTTTTCCATTAATACCTTTGATATTTTTTGAGTTTTTGTTATTCCACTTAAATTTTGCTAATTTTTTCCTCTAGCTTTCTTTTGGTAATTTATTTGAAATTACATTGAAGAGTAGAATAGTTTTGATAGAATTTTTATTTTTTTAATTTTTTCCCCAATTAACAACAAATATTTCTCCAGTCATTTAAATCTGATTTTATTTATATAAAAAAGGTTTTATAATTATGTTTATGTAGTTCCTGGTTTTGTCTTGGTTGGTATTCTCTCAGGTATTTATATTGCTTATAGAATAATTTTTAATCAGTGTTTCCATGATCCCTTACTAATTATAAGTTTCATTTTCTAATCTTTATTTTCATGCCATTGCTTTAGGGTCCTTACTTTGAAAATTTATTTCCTTGCTTGGGCTGTGATTAGCCTCAGCTCACCCCTCTGCTCTAGAACCCAAACCAGATACTTTACTCTCAGCTAAGTGACTACTGTCTGTAAGTCCCACCCCTCGGCTACTTTCCTGGCCTTTTTGTACTACTTCCTCACCCACAGCTGCAGCTGGGCTCTCCATCTAGTCAGTGTACTTAGCTCAGGCCTAGCGCCCAGTCCCCACATCCTTTATTCCCATCTTCCCCTAGTCAGCAGTCTGACCCCTACACAAAAAGTATATGGAGTGAAAGTTCTAGAAAAGGTCTACACAGTTTCTTCCAGGGCTTATTTGTTCATCAGTATCTGCACAGAGGTATGGGTATTTTAATCAGTCTAGACCTTCACAGAGGAGGTCAGGTTTTTCCTAAGGCTGTTGTCTTAGGCTGAACAATTGTTTCATTCAAATTTTTAGTCATTTCTGCTGCTTCAAAGTTCACTTTGAGGAATTAATTTAAAGGCTGGGGGAATTTGGGACAATTGGGTAATTTCTTGCTTTACAATGCTATCTTCCCAGAATCCTAATGTTGGAATTTTAAAAGCTAATTTCACTGCCCTGAAAGTGAACCAAACCTTCTCTCAAATGGGGTTTAAGTCTAAACTCAAAACCGCTGACAAAAGTGAGAATATGGAGTCAAAACACTAGTGCTTCAATATTGTTGAACACACATATTTAGTTGCATTCTTTTAATTTCAAAAAGACTAGGAAGCATCAGAATCTAATGGATATTCTGCTGTGCACTCAGGCTGCCTTAGGTTCAAGTGTTATCTCTGACAAACATTAGATATTTGACTTAATTGAAGTAAACTCTCATTGTTACAGATAACTGTCCAGAAATTGCTATTATGTATCTGTGGAGAATATTTCCTACATAAGGAGTTTTTTATCCTGGTGAATCACAGCTTTATCTAATTCCTGCCTTCCCTATTCACCCCACCTGTTTTTTCACTCTTCTGAAAACTGTATTACATTTATATTGAATTAAATACTATCAATATCAGTGTTACTGAAATAAGAACCCAAATTGAAGAAATGATGGTTTATTCTGTATATTAAAATCATAATTTTGTACAGTCTTAATTTATCCTCAATATTTTAAGAGATTAGTGATTTCTCAGTCATTCAAAACTATAAAGTAATGAATTTATTATGTATTAATAATGCAACTATGTAGAGGCCTTATATTAAAAACCTCCTGAGAAATCATAAATACAAATCATCAGACTATTAACTTTGTTCTATGCATGCTTCTAGTATAATGTCCTCTTGCACATCCTATTTCCCCACCTGCTCTATTAATGTCTATCAACTGGCTTTCTAAATGAAATGGAACAGCCTGAAATATAAGCATACTTTTATGTCTTGCAATAAACTCCCTCTTCCCCCAAATTTCCTACTGGGACAATTTTTAATTTTAATTTTTCATTGGACCTCATTGTTTTTGGTGCCCTCTGAGAATTTATTGGATTTCGGTAATTGATTCTTTCCAGCACTGAATGATGACCTCTGCTTTAAGAAAAGATGAATAATATCTGAACATTGCCTTGATAGATTATTCTATTTTAGGTGGGATAACTGAGTCTGTCATAAGAAATTTTACTTGGTAGTCTATCAGAAAAAAAATACGGAACCTTAAGGATCTGACAGAGATGTTTTTAAAAATGCTAGATCTCTTCAGGTATAAATTATTTTATTCTTTCTGATAGTTTCAGGGAATCTATTTGCATTCCACACAGTGTTTAATTTTAAAATTTAAGTATACAAAATATTCATTTTGAGTATGACTTTGAGTAGGTTGGCCATTTCTACATCTCAAACTAATTTTTTCTTGTTCTTTTTGTTAACTGAAGAAAATAATGTTTTATGGTAGAACCAGGAATAAAACCCAAGTACTTTTGAGTTTTTATTAAGTAATCCTTTCATTATCTTTTAGTTGTATCACAATGAGGAATGTATTATGAGAAAAGGATCTGCTTAGATACAAAAAATATAAATTTGAAGTTAATTGTATGCTTGAATATTAAGATAACATTTTAAACAATAAAAATAACTGTATATGTCTTCTCTATAAAGATATAAAGATTATAGATATGTGTACATAGATAGATACAGAAATATGTTTTCTTTCCTTTTTCCTTTTTTGTGATCTGAGAATGAATTTCTTCTCTCCTTACTTTGAATTAACAGGTGTCAAAGGCAGGACAGAGGGTATATATGTATTCAAATCAAGAAGAGAGAAAGAGAGACAGAGTGATTAGAACAGATCTGATTTTACTATCTTTGAGCCCTATAGAATTTTACCATTTCTAAATCTTCATCACTTTTACAAGGCAGACACTTGTATTTTCAAAAGATAAACTTCCTATAATATTTATGACTTTGTTTGGCTCATTCCTTTTTGGTTATATATCTATTCAGAGTTTACAAAGAAATTAGACTGGATGGTGATATGAATCCCAAAGGAAAGATATGCTTCTCCTGTAATGTTCTGAAATGTCAGAAAATCATTTAGTGAGCCAGCAATGCCTTTAGTGAGTGGTTATAATTTGCTTTGCTGCCTGATAATGTGTGTATTTGTAGATCAATTATCTGAAGGCCTCTTTTAAGGCAGAAGGTCATCTTTGGCATATTTGTCTGCTATCTTATTGAAGATATTGTTTGTTGGATTGAATTGAAAACCTACCAATTTTTTTCCCCTTGCACATAAAAATGTTTTTCCCCCTAAGAAAAGGAAAGGATTTAAGAGGGAAAATTAAGCCTATCACATTAGACTAATAGTGCCTTTAAAATAAATAAATAATTAGATATATAAACAAATAAATAAATTCTGTGTTATTAACATTAAACCTAAATTATTTTTAAAAATCCTGCAGTATCATATTTACATGGTATCATCTTTTCCCACCTGCTTTAAGGTAAGGATTTATCTTTACTGCTTCCAATGTCATTGGAATACTGTCTGACTCAGGTTCTTTATTTCAAAAATAGTTTCAGTTGTTATTGTTTTCTTTGTCACGCAAAATAAACTAAAGGGATATAAAGAAAGGTTTCTGATTATTATGTTTAGAAATTGACTTTATGGTAGATTTTTTTTCTAGACTGAGATTAATAAACAAATAATAGGAAAAAAATTATAGAGTAGATAGATGGTAAATGGAACAGGAAGAGTATAGTTAGGGAATAGCGAGTCAGAGTAGAAATAAAAGCCTGAAAGCTACTAAGACAAAGAGTAGAACTAAACAGACCTGTGGCTCCATTATATTCTTGATTTCAAGTTCTTAAAGGTGGAACAATAAAAGATGCCTCAAGAGGAAAATTGCATTGTTGGGAAGTTTTGAAACTTAAATCATTGTTAAAAAAAAAAACACAGTGATTTTAATAATGTAGACATTTCTTCATAATAATTTTGTCACAAATAGATCCATGTTTTCTATAGCAAAATAGTTATTGACTGAATAGATATAAGCTTGCGTTTTTTCTTCCTAGTTTTTCCTTAATAAACAATAGTCATGGATTTCCTCAAAGCTAAATGAAATATTGAGGAAAATGTCAACTTTTTCAAGCTATTGGAGAAAAAGAAAATCTTTAATATCAAGGATCCCAATGCAGCTAAAGACTTTCTATTAGAATATTCTCTTAGCTTTCTTTCTTTCCTGTTTCCTTATTTCCTGGAGTAAACACTTAAAGACCAGCATTGGAAGGAAAATAACAAAAGGAAAATAACCTAGAGAATACTTATGTCAATGATAGTTTTATTTAAGCTCTTTTCTTCCTTTTTTGTCTTTTCCAAGATAACTATATTTAATTCAAAAATAGTCATTGTTAAATTAAGGGTATATCCAGGAATTTATAGGAAATAGACCCCCCAAAAAAAGTCTTTTTTTTTTTTTTTTTGGCACACAATTTCCATTTGGTACCCAAGCATGCTATAGTTGTGAAAAGAGTTAGGAAAAGGTGAACCCTTTGGTTTGGTGCAAAGATCTAGTGACAGCACAGAGTCCCCTGTAAAGGAATTTACAGGCCTGAAAACCGAGATTGATTTAAAAAAAAAAAAAAAAAGGTTTATTGTAGGAGTTTGGAAGTAAGGGTAAAGGTAGAAAGACGCCAGAACCAGAGGTGGTTGCCAGGCGGGCAGGAACCCTTACATGGCCAGAAGGATACCATGTCTGGGGGGCTCCTGCAAAGACTGAACTTCCAGGGTTCCCCTTTTTATAATCTTGAGGGTGGGTGGAGTCCCAGGCTCCTGGCTGGTTTCAGCCAGGGTTAGCATTGAATAGAATTCAATGGGTTTTTAGATAATGAAGAAGCTGTTTGTGGGGTTGGGGAACCTGATCAGATAGTGGGGGGATGACAAAGCCCAAGCTAGCTCAGACCCAGTGGGGGCTGGGAAAGCCTGGATATTATTGGAATTCAAAAGTTTTGACCAGGATTTGTGAATCAAAGATCCTAGCTTCTTCAACCATGGTGGGGGAGGGGGGTTTGGGAATCAGAAAGGAATCTTAAAGGGACCTCAACCCCCATCAATTGTGTTTCTTAATATGCCAAATGTGTCTTTTGCTTACTTTCACCATGTTGTGGGAAATGCAGTGTCACTTTTATATTCAACAAAGTATATAGAATTGAAAATTATCCCTAAAAGTGTTTCCAATATTGGATTTGCATTAGATAATGCTTTTGGTCTCTTCTTCATCCCCATATAAAAAAATCCTGTCAACATAAAGTAAACCTTGCAGGTTGATAGGAACCTTAACTAGCTTCTTTTAAAATGTTGATTTAAAAGTTTTTAAACTTAATTCTTGCAAGTTTCAGTGACTAAAATGATAAAAGGTAAATCACTGACAACTTCTGGTCCAGTGTCCTGAAATCTTTATTCCCATCTCATGAGTTTATAGACTAATATTTTATTCATAGACTTTATCTGAATTGTACTGAATTATTCCAGTTAATTAACCAACTAAAAATCTTTTTCACTGAGGTCAAGGAAAATTTGTCTTATGTTTTCTGCTATAATTGAGGATGCTAACTAGTATTTACATTTTCAATAGAAAGCTCTTATGTTTTATCATGATTTAATTCTGAATTTTCCATTAAATAAACATATTCCTGATTTTTTAATAAAAGTCCATGTAAAAGTGAAACATAACTTTTATTTTCTTTCTTTTGGACCATTAGTAATGAAATATAGAAAGCATAATGGTGTTCTTAAGTATTTCTGGGTATGAAGAAGTGGCAGGAAATAACAGGTATCTGTGGTTCTTTTGGAAAGAAATGGGGAGTTATGAGTAGTGATAGTGATTAGTAATAGTTGTCTTTTGAGTAAATAAATGTAAGATAAAAATAGTAAAAATCCAGCCTTGATGACTACAGAATTGACTAAAAGTCAGGCCAAAAGAATACTCTTTGGGAATAATGTTTAATCACTAACAAAAAGCCTCCATTAGCTGTTTTTTATGTAATATAATGTGCCACACATTGAGGATACACATATCAAAGTGTGATACTGTCAAAGAGCTCACATTGAGAAGACAACATATACATATAAGACAAATATACACATACAAAGTAGATAGAAGATAAAGTAAAGGCATTATTAGTAGCTGGAGAAAATTAAAAAAAAAACATATATCTTGAAGAAAATATTTGTGGTGAATTTTGAAGAAAACTAGGGAAGCTAAGAATTAGAAATGAGAGCCAATAGCATTCTAGGTATGGGAGGAATGGTAATTAATGTAAAGGAAAAGAGGGGATAAAGGAAATACATCTGTGAGGATCAAGAAGAAAGCCATCATGGCTAGACTATAAAATACTTTGAAAGAAGTAATATATATATATATAAAAATAATAAGAAGATTGAAGAAGAAAAAAAACAGGTAGAAAAGAACTTTAAAAACCAAACAGAAAAATTCCCATTTTACTATAGAAGTAATGAGAATCTCCTGGAAAAGATGGGATTCAAATAGCAATTTGAGTAATCACAGGAGACATTGATGCTTGCCAATAATGAGTAGGTATTATCTATAAGTAGCATGGAAAAGATAAATCTATTGAGAGATACTGAAGATTAGAGAGAGGGATGATAGTATAATTAGTGGTGTCAAGATCAAATAGAAAACATCTCTGCAGGTTGTATATTAAAGCTACAAATTAACAGTATCTTTATTGTAATGTATTTTTTAACTTTGTTAAACATTTCCCAGTTACATTTTAATATGATTTGACTGTACTCTAAAGTTTTGTGGGTGTATGCAGCCAGTTATATTTGTCACACCTGGTAGTTTCCATGCTATTGAAGACCAGAGATAAGTTCAAGGGTATTTAAAGTGGTTATCCTTTGTGAGATTAAGGGCCACTTCTTCATCCAAGTCTGAAGTAAAACAGAAAAGGTGGGGAATGAGTCATGGGGATATGAAATAAGAGGGATCTCATGATGAATAGCCTCATTGATATGAATTGAGATCTTCACCAGAGAGCTTAGAGAATCATGCTGTGAGAAGCTTAGGGGGAAAAAAAAAGGTGGGAATATCCACCATTGTATGTGGATTATAGAACTGAATAGGGAAGAATAGAAGGATAGCTTGTTGCACAGGGATTCTACTTGAAGATCAATAACAAATATATAACATAATTTTAAGTATCTTGAGGACAAAGAGAAGACCTTTCTAACCTGCACTGTGTGTGTCTTGTCAAGTATCTATCTCTGCTCAAATTCATCTCTTCAGGTTCTGAAAAAAATGAGTAGATTCAGCTTCACATTTCAAAAAGCATTAAGTTTTTTTTTTCTCATATTACAAATGTATACACTTATACTGGTCATTTTTCATTGGTTAATTATTATTACTATATTTATAGCACTTATACACATAGACACACGCACCCACATATATACATGTTTATCTTTTTTTGAATCGATGCCTCTTTCATCTTGTGTTCAACTCAGAATTCCTGTTCATCTATTTTGGATTCTCTCTTCTCTTTGAAAAAGATGCAAGCTTCAGGTTCTGTGACAATAAAAAGCAATCATCCCACAGAGTCAACTGTTTTTGTTTTTGTTTTTTTTTTTGGTTTGGTTTTGTTTCCGTTTTATCATTATTAAACTGAGTTCTTATAGTTAATGCTCTTGGAATTATGGTAATGTTCAATTAATCTTTTCAAACATTGGGTGTTGTCCATAATTGACATCATGCATACCATATGGGTAGAAAATTTTGTTAAAGTATCCCAAGTCAGGGAACTAAGAGAACTTCAGGTGATAGGCTGTACCTACTTTTGGAGGAAGGAGAGAAGGAAGAAGAAGCACAACATGGTTTTTAAAGCCGGAGAAACTGAGACAAGATAGAGATTAGAGAGTTTTTAATATTTTATTAATTGGAGAGTTTAATTGACTGGACCAGACTCTCGTCTCAAAGTATCCAGTAATGAATGGGGGAATGATAAACCCTTTTATAGCTTTTCAAACAAAGAAATGAAGAAGAGCAGGAAAAGTTTGAACCCATTTGGTTTTTTGTCAGGATGGGGAAAGTAATAAATTCTTACTAAAAGCTAGAGTCAGGAAGTTCGAATAAATAGAAGTAAAGATGTCAGTGAAGTATCTGAGATAGTCTTATTTTTTGAAATATTTTAGAGGGGCAGTGTCATAAATTCTTGAGGGCAGGAGGAGCTAGGAGTCAGAAAGTCTGATCTGCTCCTCATCTCCTATTGACAATTTATAACCTTAGAGCAAATGGTCCTCAGTCTTAATGAACCAGGGGGTTTTTACGACTTAAGGGACTGAGGCAGAACAGTTAAGGAAACTGAGATAGAACAATTCAGGGAAACTCAGTCAGGACAATAAGGGAAACTAGTGCAGGGAAACTGAGGTAGAACAGTTCAAGGAGATTGTGGCATAACAGGTTCAGAAGAAATATCACTGTTTTAGAATCATAGGCCTTATGGTACAATCTCACCTCCATTACTAATTAGTTGTGTGATCTAAACTAAGCCACATAATCTTTGGGCCTTTGTTCTCTAATTTATAAAATAGGGAAGGGATAGACTAAATATTTCCATAGTTCTATCCAGCTTCAAATATATTATTTTATAATAATATTAAACACTTGTTAAATGACTATTTGTTGATTGATTTTTTTGAGGCTGAAGAGAGGCTTGGGTGCGATTACTCCTTTGGATGAATTAAGTAAAATGGAGGTACTAACCTTTAAATACTTTTTAAGTCTGTAGTTTTGCCTATCCTATATAACACCTAAATGAAATGAAATGAAAGATTTGATAAGAATTAATTTCTTAAATATTTCCCCCAAATGATGGTGATCAATATGAAATATCAGTCATTTTTATAGGAAGTCAGGAGACACAAGAAATAGAGAGATAAAAAGTAAAGAACATGTTTCCAACTATTACTAAAACTTTTTTTTGGCTTCATTATCATTTGTATTTTTCAATTAAAGGTTATGATCTGTGGTGTAATGAAAATAGCACAAGATTTAATGTCAGGGGTTTTGAGTTGCATGGCTCTGTTACTTATGACCCATGTTAACCAAGATAAGATGGTGAGTTCTCTGAGCTTCAGTTTCCTCATCTGTAAAATGTGGAGTTAAACTAAATATTCTCTAAGATACTTTCAGTTGTAGAATTATATTACATAAAATTCATCAACTATCCAAGGGAGAAGAGTAACCATCCCATACCTTGTAAGCCAGTGCAAAGCTCCCACAGAATGCCTTTATTTTGCCTCTATCTTTCAGTTATCTGACTTCCTTGGTTATGCTTTTTTTTTAATCTATTCCATAAATTGTGTTTTTCCATCTGTTCTTTTTTTACTTGCTTCCCTCCCCACAAATAAACTTTTTACCTCATACTCATTTCTTTGCCCCATTGGCTTCCCTATATCAATGCCTTACTTCTTCCTGACTTTGACTGAATTCGGATTTAGAAATCTTGTTCAAGTATCTCATCAGCTTGTCCTGAGTGAGCGTTCCACTACTGAAAGACTCCATGCTATCATTTGTCCATAGAGTGTTAGATTTGGAGTCAAATAGTCAAGAAGATCTGCTTTTAAATCCTATCTTTGGTATGTAATAGCTGTGCAAGTTGTTTAACCATGGAGAACTAGTTTCTTCATTTGTAAAATGTGATTAAAAATCTGTCATCACCTGCCTCAAAAGCTTATTATGAGGCTGTAATGATGTCTGTAGACTACTTTGGAAATTTTCTAATCTATAGAAATGATGCTTTGACATTGTGTTTAAAGAGTAGGTGTTAAAGTTAGTAAGATGTGGGTTCAAATTCTTTCTCTGACATATAGTAGCAGAAAGAGTCTGGATAAATTGTTTAAACTTTCAGTGCTCTTTGAAACTTTCAAAGATAAACAGGGTGACCTGCATCAGTAAGGACAATTTTTTCTTGAAGGAGTTGCCTTTAATCAGGTATTACTCCTTATTCCAATAAAAATGTCAATTCTAATTATTCTTTAGTGATACACCAGGAAAATCTTGAATCCCTAAACTTCCTCCTAATATGTTTTCTCCATCTCTCCTCTTCATCATAATCCCAGTACTGATTTACACTAACATATTGATCTGCTCTATTTCCACCTGAGTTTACCCCCTTTGAACCAGTTTGAACCTAAAGGTCACCAAAATGTACAAATGGGTTAAAAAATTGAATATCAGAATTTCCAAGTAAGCTCAAAAGATTTTTCTAGGTTTAACCTATCCAGTCCTACAGACTGCAATGATTTGCTGCTATTATTGGCTTGTTCATTTTTCTTAACTCTATCAGGAATATATATTACATTTAAAAAATAGAGAAGGGATATCTTCAGGTTATAAGACCCAAAACTATGACATTTAAACTTCTGGTAGTTATGAAGAACTTTTATGAAAATATATTCCCCCAGGGGCAGCTAGGTGGCGCAGTGGATAGAGCACCAGCCCTGAATTCAGGAGGACCTGAGTTCAAATGTGATCTCAGACACTTAACACTTCCTAGTTGTGTGACCGTGGGCAAGTCACTTAACAAGAAAAAAAAAAAAAAAAAAAAAAAAGAAAGAAAATATATTCCTCCAGTTGTCCAAATGTCTACTTAGAATCTGCTACAAAAAAATCACATTTTCAATCTTTAAGACCTGACATAGCAAAAAAACAAAACAAAACAAAACAAAACAAAAAAAAAAAAAACCTAATTTTCTTTGAGGCCTTTTGATGTATTTAATTTAATTTATTGGAAGCAAATGCAGAATGATAAAATAATTATTAAAATGGGAATTTAAGAAAATGAATGAAGCAAATCAACAGAGAGAAAAGAAGTAGTTGATGACTGTAGTTCAGAAGATAATTCCCAGTTTAATCACATTAAACCTAATTGGTAGCAGACTGATGATGGGAAATGCAGCTTTTACTTTGTAACTGAGAGAAAAAATGAAGAGGGAAGTGGAAGGGGATATAAGCAACATGTCCAAGGACCCAGCTACTTGGCAAGATTTCAAAACCAAATATATTGATTGAAAAAATAAAAAATAGATAATTAGACTTTTAGAACTATGTAATATCTTACCAATCATTTATACTCTTTTCTTCATTTAATAAAGGAGGATATGGTTAGAAAGAAGATATCCCCATTTTATTATTATTATTATTAATATTAATATATTTATAGATTTTGCTATATGCCAGACACTATGCTAAATGCTTTACAATTATGATCTTGCAAAAAATCCTGGTGATAGTTTTGACTGTTTTTCCTATTTTTACATTGAGACCACTGAGGGAAACTGAGGCTGTTTTGTCCAGAATCACATGTCCAGCAAGTGCCTGAAATTGGATTTGAATTCACATCTTCTAAAATGCATACCTGCTACTTTACTTATACCTATAAGTGTAAATATATCCCAGTTAATCACACAGTTAATTAGTGGTAAAATGTGATCCAGATATCCTATCTCTGGGTTCACAGTCTAGAAGTGTTTTTTTCCAGTATCTACTGCCTTGTAAAATTCAGTTTATTGTCAAGTACCTACAAAAAGTTTTGCAATAAGAGATTTCTGTATTCCGTTACCTGTTGTTCTAAAAACATTTTAAAAGAGAAAAATTCCTGAACACATGATATTAGTTTCATAAAATACAAACACTGGAGGGACTTTTCCATTCATTTGGTTGTCAACACTCCCGGTGCCCATGTGGGGGCAAACGGTAATCACAATAATGGGCACGACGTCCTTGCACATAAACATTTGGATACTCACAGCATGAGATGTCTTGTCAGCACCAGGGATAAAATAATGGACTAAAGATTAACTGTCAGAGAGCCTAGCCAACCACAGCAGGGTAGCAGCTCAGAGCAGATAGATGGCCTGGCATGCTTAGGTCACCTGTGTTTACACTGATGAATGTGTGTGGTTTTCCTGGTCTCTATCATTATATTGAGTGATATAGCTTTCTCAGTACCTGTAGCTCACTCAGAAATGATTTGTCAAGAGACAAGTGGATTCTTATCTTGTCATCTTAAAGATCCATTTCAAAATTTTAACTAGTGAGGGGAATATCTCTTTAAATTTATTTAAGCTTTGAGGAACCTATTTACACATATTTTGCTGAATGAAATGGGTATCCCGTAGCTATTGATTTTATATCATAACATGATTTTCATTGTATATTCCTTCCTTCCTCTGTCCTTCTGCACTCTCTTTTCTTTCTTTTTTTTTTTTTTTTTTGACTATAAGTTCAATTTTAATTATCAAAGACCTTGGAATGTGAGTTTGGGGTTTAATAAGTAATTCTGTTTAAATGACATTTTCCTGAGATTTCTACAGGACTTTAAGGATTTGTTTTAAATTCAATATGTCTAGATAGGGAAAAAATCCAAAATTTGAGTTATAGGAAATAACAGAATGATTTTTTATCAAAGTTTAATACATGTCAGGCACAATGCTAATCCCATATGGAAGAAATAGGTATTTTAGTTTTAGTTTTTTTTTTTTTTGGGGGGGGTGCATGGTTTCTTTGTGAGGCAGTTCAGGTTAAGTAATTTGTCCAGTGTCATACAATAGTGTGTATTAAGTTAAGTGTTTGAAGTCACATTTGAACTCAGGTCATCCTGCCTTCAGGGCTGATGTTCTATTCACTTGCACCATTTAGCTGCTCCATTGGGTATGTCTTTGTCAATATTATAGTTGCAGGGCAAAAAGTAAGGAAAAAAAAAGTCATCAGTAAGAGGAAATGTATATATTTAATATATTTAGCTAAATTATCATACCAAGAACTTGTTATGGGAAGTTACCTTAAAAAAAGTTTATTATTACAGTTAAATTTTAGGTCATACATAAATGCAGACATGCATACAGACATGCACTATAAACACAGACTTACTGGAAAATATTTCTATTTTCAGTTTGTATAACAAAATTCTAAAATGTGAATTCAAAATAAAAAAGTAATATGATCGATTAACAAACTAAATAAGACATATTGTAATGGATCTTCATTGCTCTTACCTATGTAACTGCAAAAGGTTCCTATTGGTCTGCACATTTCTTTTTTTTTTTTTTTTTTTTTTTTTGTTTTCTTTTGAAATATGTTTATTATTTATCTATTTTTTTATTATATATATATATATATTTTATAATATTATCCCTTGTATTCATTTTTCCAATTTACCCCCCCTCCCTCTATTCCCTCCCCCCGACGACAGGCAATACCATACATTTTACATGTGTTACAATATAGTCTAGGTACAATACATGTGTGCGAATATCACTTTCTTGTTGCACAATAAACATTAGAATCCGAAGGTACATGCAACCTGGGCAGACAGATATTAGTGCTAACAATTTTCATTCCCCTCCCAGTGTTTCTTCTCTGGGTGCAGCTACCTCTGTCCATCATTGATCAACTGGAAGTGAGTTGGATCTTCTTTATGTTGAAGATTTCCACTTCCATCAGAATACATCCTCATACAGCATTGTTGTTGAAGTGTACAGTGATCTTCTGGTTCTGCTCATTTCACTCAGCATCAGTTGATTTAAGTCTCTCCAGGCCTCTCTATATTCCTCCTGCTGGTCATTTCTTACCGAGCAATAATATTCCATAACCTTCATATACCACAATTTACCCAACCATTCTCCAACTGATGGACATCCATTCATCCTCCAGTTTCTAGCTACAACAAAAAGAGCTGCCACAAACATTTTGGCACATATATGTCTCTTTCCGCTCTTTAGTATTTCTTTGGGATATAATCCCAGTAGTAGCGCTGCTGGGTCAAAGGGTATGCACAGTTTGATAACTTTTTGGGCATAATTCCAGATTGCTCTCCAGAATGGCTGGATTCTTTCACAACTCCACCAGCAATGTATTAGTGTCCCAGTTTCCCCACATCCCCTCCAACATTTGTCATTATTTGTTCCTGTCATCTTAGCCAATCTGACAGGTGTGTAGTGGTATCTCAGAGTGGTCTTAATTTGCATTTCTCTGATCAGTAGTGATTTGGAACACTCTTTCATGTGAGTGGATATAGTTTCAATTTCTTCCTCTGAGAATTGTCTGTTCATATCCTTTGACCATTTATCAATTGGAGAATGGTTCGGTTTCTTATAAATTTGGGTCAGTTCTCTATATATTTTGGAAATGAGACCTTTGTCAGAACCTTTGTTTTTAAAAATATTTTCCCAATTTGTTACTTCCCTTCTAATCTTGTTTGCATTAGTATTATTTGTACAGAAACTTTTTAGTTTGATGTAATCAAAATCTTCTATTTTGTGATCAATAATGATCTCTAGTTCTCCTCTGGTCATAAATTCCTTCCTCCTCCACAAGTCTGAGAGGTAGATTATCCTCTGTTCCTCTAATCTATTTATTATCTCCCTCTTTATGCCTAAATCATGGACCCATTTTGATCTTATCTTGGTATATGGTGTTAAGTGTGGATCCATATCTAATTTCTGCCATACTAATTTCCAGTTTTCCCAACAGTTTTTTCCGAATAATGAATTTTTATCCCTAATGTTGGAATCTTTGGGTTTGTCAAAGATTAGATTGCTATAGATGTACCCTTTTTTGTCCTTTGTATCTAATCTGTTCCACTGATCTACCGGTCTATTTCGTAGCCAATACCAAATGGTTTTGGTGACTGCTGCTATATAATATAGCTTTAGATCAGGTACACTTAGACCACCTTCCTCTGAGTTTTTTTTTCATTAGTTCCCTTGCAATTCTTGACCTTTTATTCTTCCATATGAATTTTGTTGTTATTTTTTCTAGGTCATTAAAATAGTTTCTTGGGAGTCTGATTGGTATAGCACTAAATAAATAGATTAGTTTGGGGAGTATTGTCATCTTTATTATATTCGCTCGGCCTATCCAAGAGCACTGAATGTCTTTCCAATTATTTAAATCTGATTTTATTTTTGTGGCAAGTGTTTTGTAATTTTTCTCATATAATTCCTGACTTTTCTTTGGTAGATGGATTCCCAAATATTTTATACTCTCAACATTTGTTTGGAATGGAATTTCTCTTTGTATCTCTTGCTGTTGCATTTTGTTAGTGATATATAAAAATGCCGAGGATTTATGTGGATTTATTTTGTATCCTGCCACTTTGCTGAAATTTTGAATTATTTCTAGTAGTTTTTTAGCAGAGTCTTTGGGGTTCTCTAAGTATACCATCATGTCATCTGCAAAAAGTGATAGTTTGATTTCCTCATTTCCTACTCTAATTCCTTGAATCTCTTTCTCGGCTCTTATTGCCGAGGCTAGCGTTTCTAGTACTATATTGAATAGTAATGGTGATAGTGGGCAACCTTGTTTCACTCCTGATCTTACTGGGAAAGGTTGCAGTTTATTTCTATTGCATATTATGCTTACTGACGGTCTTAAATATATACTCCTGATTATTCTAAGGAATAATCCATTTATTCCTATACTCTCAAGAGTTTTTAGTAGGAATGGATGTTGGATTTTGTCAAATGCTTTTTCTGCATCTATTGAGATGATCATATGGTTCTTATTAATTTGATTATTAATATGGTCAATTATATTAATAGTTTTCCTAATATTAAACCAGCCCTGCATTCCTGGAATAAATCCTACTTGATCATAGTGTATTATCTTGGAGATGATTTTCTGAAGTCTTTTTGCTAATATCTTATTTAAGATTTTAGCATCAATATTCATTAAGGAGATTGGTCTATAATTTTCTTTCTCAGTTTTCGATCTACCAGGTTTAGGTATCAGTACCATGTCTGTGTCATAAAAGGAGTTTGGTAGGACTCCTTCATCCCCTATTTTTTCAAATAATTTATATAACATTGGGGCTAATTGTTCTTTAAATGTTTGGTAGAATTCACATGTGAATCCATCTGGCCCTGGGGATTTTTTCCTGGGGAGTTGATTAATAGCTTGTTCTATTTCTTTTTCTGAAATGGGACTATTTAAGCAATTTATCTCCTCCTCTGTTAATCTAGGGAGCCTATATTTTTGGAGAAAGTCATCCATTTCACTTAAGTTATCAAATTTATTGGCATAAAGTTGGGCAAAGTAACTCCTTATTATTTCTCTAATTTCCTCTTCATTGGTGGAAAGATCCCCCTTTTCATTTGTAAGACTATCAATTTGATTTTCCTCTTTCTTTTTTTTGATCAAATTTACCAAAGGTTTATCTATTTTATTGGCTTTTTCATAAAACCAACTCTTGGTTTTATTTATTAATTCAATAGTTTTTTTACTTTCAATTTTATTGATTTCTCCTTTTAATTTTTGTATTTCGAGTTTAATTTTTGGTTGGGGGTTTATAATTTGGTCTTTTTCTAGCCTTTTAAGTTGTAAGCCCAATTCGTTAATCTTCTCTTTTTCAATTTTCTTCAAATAAGCCTCTAAAGATATAAAATTTCCCCTTATTACTGCTTTAGCTGCATCCCAAAGATTTTGATATGATGTCTCATCATTATCATTATCTTGGGTGAAATTGTTAATTGTTTCTATAATTTGCTCTTTCACCCAGTCATTCTTTAAGATGAGATTATTCAGTTTCCAATTACTTTTTGGTCTATTTACCCCTAACTTTTTACTGAATGTAGCTTTTATTGCATTGTGATCTGAGAAGAAGGCATTTATTATTTCTGCCTTCCTACATTTAATTTTGAGATCTTTATGTCCTAATATATGGTCAATTTTTGTATAGGATCCATGAACTGCTGAGAAGAAAGTATATTCCTTCCTATTGCCATTCAGTTTTCTCCAAAGGTCTATCATACCTAGTTTTTCTAATGTTCTATTTACTTTTTTAATTTCTTTCTTGTTTGTTTTGTGGTTTGATTTGTCTAAATCTGAGAGTGCTAGGTTGAGATCTCCCACTATTATAGTTTTACTGTCTATTTCTTCTTGTAGTTCTCTTAACTTTTCCTTTAGAAAGTTAGATGCTATACCACTTGGTGCATATATGTTTAGTATTGATATGGCTTCATTATTTATGCTACCTTTCAGCAGGATATAGTTTCCTTCCTTATCTTTTTTAACGAGATCTACTTCTGCTTTTGCTTGATCTGAGATAAGGATAGCTACCCCTGCTTTTTTGGCTTTACCTGAAGCATAATAAGCTCTGTTCCAACCTTTTACCTTTACTCTGTATGTATCTCCCTGCTTTAAGTGTGTTTCCTGTAGACAACATATTGTAGGGTTCTGCTTTTTGATCCAATCTGCTATCCGTCTCCGTTTGATGGGATCGTTCATCCCATTTACATTTACAGTTAAAATTACTAATTCTGTATTTCCTGCCATCGTATTATCCCCAGATTATACTTTTTTCCCTTGACCCCCCTGATCCCCCTCCCCGATATTTAATTTACAAACCCCCCTTGTGACGCGCAACCCTCCCTCTTTTTTTTTTTTTTTTTTTTTAGGATCCCTCCCCCCTCCCTCCAAGTCCCTTCACTTATTCTCCTTTTCCTTTCCCCTTTTCCTCTCCCCCCTTTTAATGAGGTGAGAGAAAATTCTCTGAAAAACAAATATGTTAATTATTTACTCTTTGAGCCTCTTCTGATGAGAGTAAGATTCACACAATGATTCTCCCCCTCACTAAGTTCCCTCAGATATGGTGTATTTTCTATGTCTCTTCCTGGGATGTAGTTTCCCTCTTTTTATCACTCCTTCCCCTTTTTCTGAACCGACCTCCTTCCCTTTACCACACCCCCCTTTTTTTCTTTTATATCAGTAAAATCAAATTATCCTTGAGTATTTTTTATATACCCACAACAAAGTTACAGTTCTCAAGGGTTCTGTGTACCTTTTTCTGTTTCTCTTCAGTCTTGTAGATGTAGATCAAATTTTTTGTTTAAGTCTGGTTTTTTTCTTAGAAACATATAGAATTCCTCTGTTTCATTGAATGACCATCTTCTTCCATGGAAAAAGATGCTAAACTTAGCTGGGTAGTTCATTCTTGGTTGCAGTCCTTGATCTTTTGCCTTTCGGAATATCAGGTTCCAGGCCCTTCTATCTTTTAATGTGGAGGCAGCCAGATCTTGGGTGACCCTTATTGTGGCACCTTGGTATTTAAATTGTTTTTTTCTAGCTGCTTGCAGGATTTTCTCCTTTGTGTGGTAATTCTGCAGCTTAGCCACAATATTCCGTGGTGTTCTTTTTTTAGGGTCTATTTCAGAGGGAGTTCGATGAATTCTTTCCACATCTACTTTCCCTTCTGTTTCTATTATCTCTGGACAGTTCTCTTTGATAATTTCCTGTAAAATAGAATCTAGGCTCTTTTTTTGGTCATAGTTTTCTGGAAGTCCAATAATCCGCAGATTATCTCTCCTAGATCTATTTTCCAGGTCTATAGATTTTCCCAGTAAGTATTTGACGTTGTTCTCCAGCTTCTCATTTTTTTTGTTTTGTTTGACTGATTCTTGGGTTCTCTGTGAATCATTCATTTCTATTTGTTCCATCCTGACTTTTAAGGAGTTATTTTCTTCTTTCACAGTTTTTAGTTCTTTTTGTAAATGCCCAATTTCATTTTTAAATGAATTATTTTGCTCTATTGAATTTTTTTCCATTTCCCTAATTTTTTTTTTTTGAGAATTATTTTCTTTTTCCAATTCAGAAATTCTATTTTCTTGAGACTTTTTTATCTTTTCCAATTCAGAAATCCTACTTTCCTGTGTTTTTTTAACCTTTTCTAATTCACTAATTTTGTTTCCCTGCATCTCCTGTGAATTCTTTATTTTTTCCAACTCCAATTTCAGGACGTTGTTATTCTCTATCATAACTTCCCTTTCCTTGCCCCATTTTTCTTCGATCTCCCTCAATTTCTTAAGAGCTTCTTCTAGGAGAGAGTTATGTGATGGGGGGCAGGAATCGTTCCCCTTTAGGTTGTTATCTTCTGAATCTTTGCTGTTAACTTCCTCGGGGTTGGATACCCGCTCTTTCTCTGTATAGAAGGAATCTATAGTTTTTCTAGCTTTTTTGCTCATACTTAAAAAATGTTTTGGGGTCTGTCCCTGGGGTAGGAAATTATTTACTTCTTTACCAGCTTCCTCCCAGACCGGATGGATGCAGCGGCCCCTGCGCCCGCGCTAAGAGAGAGCTCTGGGAGAGAGTTCCCCACCCCCTCCCTGGAAGCGCCTCAGAGGTGATTAGCACTGCTGTGCTTCGAGGGCGTAGAATAGTGAAGACAGCAAGAAGCTCAGCCTATGTGTCCGGGTGGGGAGTGGACGTCTGCAGCAGGTGACGTGAGAAGCCCCTGTGCTCAAACTGGAAGTGTCTTCCAGAAACCCGGTCCCTAGTTCAAAGGTTCCGCTTCTCTGGGACTTCCTGGAGCTGAGTTCCACTCCCTCCAGCTAAGCTAGGCAGTGTGTGTTGCCTTGGGCCGTATCCACCCACTTGTCAGTCTCTTAACTATTCTCAGGAGGTAGCTGAGGCCACACCCCCTGGTGCCTGAGTCACCCCCAGGGTCTGGGGAAAATCTAATCTGAGTTTTAAAATATTTTGGCTTTCTCTTCTGAACTGCTAAATAATTAGCAGAGAAGAGCTAACAGCCTGTGCCAGATTCCTTTACCTCAGTGGCTTCTCTGATCCCAGAGCCCCTCCCAGCGCAATGGGCGCAGTGTGCCCCTACCCCACCGTCTGTGCTGGTCTTTCTTATTCCTCCCCTGAGAACTGACCTTTCCTGTTGAAACTCCAGATTCTCTTCAGCTGGTAAGTCGTGCTTCCAGTCCTTGTGGTATCTATCAGTCCTGAGCTAATTTTGAGACTTAATTTATCTAATTGGTTGTGAGGGAGTGAGGACGTTCACTGAGTCGTGTGTTTCCTCTCCGCCATCTTGGCTCCGCCCCCCGGTCTGCACATTTCTAATCTCTTGCCTTTTCAAACCATTCTCCACATTGCTTTCAACATAAGTCTTCCTATGGAAAAGGTCTGATCAAGCCATTTATTCATTTGGGCTTTTGCATAAGTAAATGCTTAAGTATAAGAACTTTAAAGCATCTTTTAATTTTCTATTCATCCATTCTATGCAGAGTTGTAAACTTTTAAACATAAATTGCTAAATTACTTCACATTAATAAACAAGAGAGCACAATAAAAACCTGGCAGTATTTTTTTACAGGTCATGTGTATTTTATTTTGAGTATTATATAATATTTTATATTTATTGCCAATAGTTCAATATTAGAATATAATTAAAATAGATACAGAGATTCTTGACACTATAGTCCAATGGGAAGATAAATATCATATTATTTTTGACAAATTTCCATGCCAATTAATGGAATTAAAATGCCAGAAGCATTGTTCTCTCTTTATAGGAATAAGGTTTTTTTTTGTGATCCTAAAACTACATAGAAAACAAAGACAAAATCAGTTTATTTAGTCCTTATGAAATATTAACTAAATTCAAATACCTTTAAAGTTTAGTAACTATTCTCATTATATGCAGATTTCATTCCATATTCATCATTAAAAATAGTAATTTGTGCCTTTCTAGGTATACCCACTAAATTTGGACTTAAAACATACTGAGTTTCTCATTAAAAGGAAAAGGTACATTAATTTCTTTTCTATCATTTTTTTGGGAACAAAATTTTAAGTTAGAGTAAAAGAATTATAATCATATTAGCATTAAAAAACTTAAGTGGTTTATGAACTTTTGAAGATGGACTCAATTTCTTTCATCATTTTCATCACATAATTTTAGAAACATGAATGCAGTAGAATATATGGCACTTAAAAGTTTGAAATATATTTTATGCTTATTATCTCATTTAAACTTCAGTGAAACCTTATGAAATGTTTTCTACAGGTATTGACATTATTATTTAATTGTGAGGCTACCATAGCTCAAAGAGGTTAAATGACTTAATTGCTTATAATCATGTATATGAAAGGATATGAACTATCATCCAATTTAGCACTTTGCTTATTAAACCATATTTATATTGTCTATCATTCCCGTCTCCACTTATAAGATCATCCATTTCATTATTGGAGACTTGCATAATTAGGAAATTCATCCTCATATGTGTCCAGTATCTGCCTTGCTAGAATTTTCAATCAGTAATCCTAATTCTGTCCTTGAAAGTAGATATTATTTGCTTCCTCTCCCTACTGGCTTTCTTTCCCCAGGTTAGATATACCTATTTCTTTCCTGACCCTTGTATGACATGACTTACAATGGTACCTCCTCTCTTTTCCTGCTAGCATTTCACAAGATTTCTTTTTAGTTTTTTTGTCAATTTGTAAAATGGCATCAGAATATTGTCTGTGACTAAAATAAAGTCTAGTCATAGTCTGAAGGAAAGGAGGAGAAATGGAATACATATTTCCATAGTGCATACAATATGCCAAACACTGTGCTAAGTATTAAAAAGTATTACCTCATACACTCTCCACAACTTTTATAATTCCCATTTTATAGTCAAAGAAACTAAGACAGGTAGAGGTTAATTGACTTGCCCATGATCACATAGCCATTAATATGTGAGGCTGGATACATACTGAGTTCTTTCTAACTCAGGTATAACATTCTATCCATTGCACCAGCATTCTAATTCTTTCACTACTGTCTACTATTGCATGATATTTTTAACAACTATATGATATTAATATAATTATCTTTCTGTCAACTTTGAATCTGATAAGCTCGCCTTCTAAGTCTTTATTTAAGTCACTGATTAAAACAACAACAAAAACATCAAGAATGGAACAAAGTACAGGACAAAACTTTCTTACCATCTCCAGTGATCCAAATCAGAGCATTTACTAACTATTGCATGATGATGTTAACACCCCTTTGAAACCTCATTAGTTCTTTCAAGTTCATTGCCCCCCCTCATAGTGAGTTGACATGCCTAGCTTCATTGTCAGAAGCCCAACAAGTCAAATGTAATTTTTGTTTAGCTATTTTTTTTCATGATTTCCATTCAGATTATTTTGGTATGGAATAGAGGGAATCTAATTATAGGACTTTACTATAAAAGGTTGCCATTTACTGAATCAATTCTGTCAAATAATAACTGCAAAACTGAGTTTTTAAAATAGTTATTACTCTTGCCTTTTGACAAGATTTAATGGGGATGGGGATTAATGGTGTATGTCAATCATTAAAATATCTAATACTACTTCAGGAATAGTTTGTGGTCTACTATTTAGTTAATGACCCAGAATTAACATTCTGTGTTAATAGTTTTGATTATTCAGGATGGATTTTTATTTGCTTTGTAATACTTTTATCTTCTTAGGAATAAAAATCAAAACTGTGTTTTAAAGATTTTATTATTAAAAAGGTATTTCTTCATCTTGCTAATTTGAATTCGACTGATGTTTCAGGAAGCAGTATCAGTTGTCCACAGAGACATAACAATGATATGACAAAAAGGGCTTTTACTTAGAGTACTTGTGAGATATGCTTCCTTACTGCAGGGAGCGCTATCCTTGTACCTTTCTGACTTTTCCTGACTGATACTTGTTTATTTTAGTCACCCCTTCCCCCAAAATTCTCACTATGGTTTATGTTTCCAGACTTCCTACCTAACCCTATGAGAGAAAGGACAGATCCAACCATTCCTAGGAATGATCAAAGCTGTTGTTAAAGTGTTTTCTGTATTGTCTTTCTCCTGCTGCTTTTTGCTTCTGGTGGAAAAAAAATTCTAGCTATGTTTTTATTCAACAAATTCCTTGGGATGTTTCAGGGGTAATATATGTAACAACCACATATATAGAGCTCATCTTATTTTTTCCTCAACTGTATTTTTTTGCATCAGAGTACTTCACTGTATAGTGGTGTTTAGGAAACAATCAAGGTTGGCAAGATCCCATGGTTATGGTATCAATGTAATTCTTCTATTTGTATATACTGATTCTGGACCTATTATGCCAACTCCCATTCATACTAAGATATAACATCTTGTGAGCATGGCTAACAGCATGGCATCAGGGAGCTACAAGTTCCACTAAGAGATTAGTGGTTATCTTTCTAAAGCTATATTTCCTAGCTCCTTATGAAATACTTCTTATTATGGTTATCAATTAATATCATTTAGTTATCTATAATTAATTAACTTTTCTAAAAGGGGAATTTAATAAAGTGGTTGGAATAAAAACATTTCCCTAAAAAGTCTTTTACTTTCACACAAGTACATTAGAATGCAGGAGAATATGGGCTCAAACTTAGAACATGTCACAAAGGGTTACCAGCTTCTGAAAGTCTTTTTTTTTTTTTTTTTTAAACTTGAGTCCTCAAGACAGTTACTGTTAATTTCCTATATTCTTTTTCTTCTGAACTCTTTTCAGAGCCCTTTATCCAAGACAATGCAGACATTGGCATTAGCAATTTAAATTTTTCCAGAATGGTATGTTATTGATGGCAAAACAGAACCTTTTGATGGCCATAAGATCCTCCAATTTCAGTGGAAGGAGGTGGGGAGAGACCTAAACACTCTCTTTTCCTTTTCACCCTAAATGGTCCTTGTAGGTTTAGTTATCTTTTTTGTTGTTGTTGTTGCTAGCCACTCAAATTCCCTGGATTTTGAACAAGTTCCCCCTTATTTTTTTTTACATAATCCCAATGGGGTACTAACATATCCTTCATTGAATTAGAACAGATTTTTTTTTTCTTGCAACCTAATTGAAATGTCCTTGATTAAATAAGGTGTTCCTAACTTGTTTACTCTGATTTCTAACTTAATTGTTCAATCAAAAAGTATTCTAACTTAATTTTGAAGTGAAGTAGGATAACCTGTAGATCATTACACCATTATAATCAATAGAAAGGAACAAAAGGCACTCTTTTACAAATGCTAATAGTCCAAGGGAAAATGGGCTAACCCTTAAGAGAGAATATCCCACAAACTATTTATATAACTTTTGTTGTTGTTTGTTTTTGTTCTCCTTTTCTTTGTTGTTGTTGATCTTTATCTCTGGATATTAAAAGGAAGCCAGATACACTGGTGAGGTAATAGATGCTTTTTCTACTTATATAATTGGCATCATTATTCACTGCAAAGAAAGTGAAAAACAAGATAGAAAAACAAACTTCTTAGTTAACTGTAGTTTTTCCTTCTAATTTTTAAAATTTCATCTTATTTAAAAAATTCTCTAAGCCTCTTTATTAAAATATAGGAGGACTTCGCAATTGCAAATGTTCAATACAAGATTGTGTTGTGATCAACTATGAAAGACTTGGTTCTTCTCAACAGTTCAATGATCCAAGAAAGTTCCAACAAACTTTAGATAGAAAACACCATATGCATTGAGAGAGAAAACTAGGGAGACTAAATGTAAATACATACTATGCTCATCCCCCCCTTTTTTTTCTTGTTTCTTGACTTATAAGTCATACATGTGAGCATCTATCAGGGCCATCTTGACAAAGGAAAACAATAACTGACTTCAGCAAATCAAAAAAGATAAACAAAACCCAGAAGGTATAGAATCAACCGGGCCAAGGTTTGAGAAATGAAGTAGGAGTCAGGAGTGGAAGCAATAGTGGGGGGGGGAAAGCTGAAACTTTACCATTTTAGTATCCCAGAACAATCTCCCAAATTGTACCATTAGGCATTTTGTTCATTCAACAAGAATTTGTTTAGCAACTCTTACATAGATGGCTTGCTACTGGGCCCAATGGAACACGTAGAGTACTAAAATAACAAGCTTCTGCCACAAAGGAGACTGCAGTCCAACACATTGATGTTAACATCAAATAGAAATAGTACTACACAAAATATATGGATCATTGCAAGCTACATATTGACTTAGAAAGCATGTTAATGTTATCTATATTCTATTGTGTTATATATAATTTTGTTAAATATTTTCCAATATTGGAAAATTGTGCTCTTTAGTCATTTGTGCTGCTGGGCCACATTTCTAGGGTTTTTAACACCTCTGCTCTAGCAGAAAAGATAAGAATTATTAAAGAAAATTTGAATAATAAAGCGCAATAATATCCATATTAGGGACTACAACAAGAGAAAAATATAGAAGATATAGCATAGAGAAGACAGTGGTAAAAAAAATTCAAGAAAAAGCTTGTGGAATTTGGAAAGTCTGGGAAAACTACTTTAATACTATCATAATACAGTGCTTATGATGCTAACTTTGATGTTCAAAAATTCTTAAATGCATACTGAATAAAGTTTGAATTCTTTAGATTAGACATAGAAGAATATCTATTATCTGGTTTCATGTTATATGACTTCTTATAAAAAATGCTACAGTTTTAATGAAATATAAAATTTATCATTCACTATTGAGATCCTCTCCTATTACCTCTTTCAGGAATCTTTCCTTGAACATACCAATTCGGAATAAATCTTTATTCTTTCACTTAGATTGTCAAATTTGTTGGCTACAATTTGATAAAACATTGCTTTATTTCCTTTTAATTGTTTTTACTAATCATTTTTAATAAACATTGCTTTATGAATAATATTGGGAGAGAAAAATCAGAACAAAAGGGAAAAAAACATGGAAGAGAAGAAAAATACAGAAAAAAGAAGGGAACAAAGCAGGTATTGATTTATATTGAATCTTCATTGCTATCCCTCTGGATGCAGATGGAATTTTCTGTCCAAAGTCTATTGGGATTGCTTTGGATCACTGAATCGTTGAGAAAAACCAAGTCTTTCATTGCAAATTCTTGCTGCTATTGTGGACAATGTATTCCTGATTTTGCTTTTTTTGCTCAGCCTCAGTACATACAAATCTTTCCAGACCTTTCTAAAATCAATTTGTGCATTATTTTTATAGAACAATAATATTCCATTATCTTCATATGCCACAACTTATTCAGCTATTCCCCAATTGATGGACATCTACTCATTTTCCAATTCTTTGCTACCACAATAAAGAATTGTTAACAAATATTTTTACACATGTGAGTCCTTTTCCCTCCTTTATTGTTTCTTTGGGATATAGACCCAGTAGTGGGACTAATGAGTCAAAGGGTTAGTTTTTTTGGCATAGTTCCAGATTGCTCTCCAGAATGGTTGAATCATTTCACAACTCTACCAATAATGCATTAAAGGCCCAGTTTTCCCACATTGCCTCTAACATTTGTCATTATCATCTATTTTGGTCAGATTGTCTGATTTGCTGCCTTACAGTTGGGCAAAATAGATCCTAATTATTGCTTTAATT
This sequence comes from Sminthopsis crassicaudata, assembly GCF_048593235.1. Classification (NCBI taxonomy): domain Eukaryota; kingdom Metazoa; phylum Chordata; class Mammalia; order Dasyuromorphia; family Dasyuridae; genus Sminthopsis; species Sminthopsis crassicaudata. The sequence continues at coordinate 95,004,678 of NC_133621.1, read as the reverse complement.
TCTTTTTCATTGGTAGTAAGATTGCCCTTTTCATTTTTGATGCTGGTGATTTGGCTTTTTTCCTTTTTTTTCCTAATCAAATTAACCACAAGTTTATCTGTTTTGTTGGCTTTTTCATAAAAAAAAAAAAAAAAAAAAAAAAAAAAAAAAAAAAAAAAAAAAAAAACTCTTAGTTATATTTATTAGTTCAAGAGTTTTCTTAGTTTCAATTTTATTAATCTCTCCTTTGATTTCAGAATTTCTAATTTGGTACTTAATTGTGGGTTTTTAATTTGTTCTTTTTCTAGTTTTTCAGTTGCAGGTCTAATTCATTGATCTCCTTTTTCTCTATTTTATTCACATAGCTATTTAGAGATATAAAATTTCTCCCAAGAACTGTTTTGGCTGTATCCCATAGGTTTTGTATGTTGTCTCATTATTGTCATTCTCTTAGATGAAATAATAGATTGTCTCTGTAATTTGTTGTTTGACCCACTCATTCCTTCTTACTATAAATGGCTTAAAATCTTTTCTAGATATTTGGCTGTGATACCACTTGGTGCATATATATATTTAGTATAGTTATATTTCATTCTTTAGACTTCCCTTTATCAAGATGTACTTTCCTTCCTTATCTCTTTTAATTAGATCTAGCTTTACTTTTACTTTATCTGAGATCAGAATTGCTACTCTTGCTTTATTTTAAATTCAGCTGAAGCATAATCAGTTCTGTACAGGCCTTTTACCTTTACCCTATATGAGTTTCTCTATGTCAATTTTTTTTTGGTAAACAACATATTGTCTGATTCTGTGTTTTAATCCATTCTGCTATTCATTTCTATTTTATGGGAGAATTCATCCCATTCACATTCATAGTTATGATTATCGGCTCTGTATTTTCTTCCATCTCATTTTCTTCCCTGTACATACTTTTGTTCTTTTTCCATGTTGTCTTTAGTAGTGTTTTTTTTTAACCTACTCCACTTATTATCTTATCACAATTCTCTTCTCTCAGTATTTTTAACCCATCCCACCCACTATTTTATCTTCTATCACCCCTTCCCCCTTCTCTTACCTTTTTCCCCTAGTGTTTCTTCCCTTCCTTCTATCCTGCCCCTCCCTTTTCTTTCCTCTTTCTCCTCCTACTTTTTTATTGGGTTAGAAAATTTTCTATACTCAAATGAATGATTGTTATTTCCTGTTAGAGTCAAAACTGATGTGATCAGTTTCAGACAATGCTCCTTGCCCTCCCTTATTTCCCTAGATTAGAACAGGTCTTTTGTGCCTCTTCCTATGATCTAAGTTGCTCCATTATATTTCTCCTTTCCTCTTCTCCCCATACAGACATTTTTTCACCCCTTAATGTCTTTTTCTTTGATAGCATTGTTGAGGTATGAAACACCCTACCACCATTTGGGGGTCCCCAGTTTCATATCACAGGTATTGTGAATGAATTCACAGTTCCAGTCTCCAAGTTAAATGGGAAAAAGGGTTTATTTTGACACTGAAAATTCTCTGTGGGCTGGGTTCCTGATCGGAAAATAGCAAAGCATTGAGAGACAGAGAGCAGCCTTTATGGTCAGTCTCACTGGATAGTTAATTCTTGGTCTGGAGTTTTGCAACAATGTTCATTGGGGTTTTCTTTGTGGTATCGCTTTCTGAAGGTGATTAATGGATTCTTTCAATGAGTATTTCCCTCTCTATTTCTAGAATATTGTAGCAGTTTTCTTTAATGATCTCTTGCAGAATGCTATCCAGGCTTTTTTTTTTTTTTTTTTTTTTTAATGGCCTTCAGGTAGGCCAATAATTTTTAAATAGTCTCTTTTGGACCTATTTTCCATGTCATCTGTTGTTCTAATGAGGTATTTCATATTTTCTTCCATTCCATCCTTTTTAATTTGTTTGACTGATTCTAGAGTCTATTTCATAGAGTCTGTTTTCTCCATTATTGTTTTTAATGTGTGATTTTCTTTAGTTAGCTTTTTATCTCTTTTTCCATTTGGTTAGTTCTACTTTTGAAGGTGTTGATTTCTTCAGCAATTTATTTTGTGTGTGTGTGTGTGTGTGTGTGTGTGTGTGCCTTTTTGCATTCAACCAATTGTATTTTTAAGTAATTGCCTTTCTTTTACAAGCTGTTGACTCTCTTGCTTACTTCTCATTTATTTTCTCATTTTTTCTTCTACCTCTCTTATGTGCCATTTAAGTCTTTCATGAGCACTTCCAAGATGTATCTTTGGGCTTGAGACCAAATCATATAATTCTTTGAGCTTTCCTTTATGGACATTTTGTCCTCATCTGAGTAAGTGTTTTGGTTACCATAGTAACTTTCTATAGTCAAGGTTCTTTTCTCTTTCTTGCTCATTGTCTTTCCTTTTCTTTTAGTATTTCCTTTTCCTTCTTCTTCTCCTTTTTTTTTTTTTTTTTTTTTTTTTTTTTTTATGGTGGAACTCTGCTCCCGGGGTAAAGGTGCCAAGCTTCCTATGCAACTCTGAGCCTTTGCTTTGAGCACAGGGGCTCCTTGTGTTTGAGTGGTAGCTTTGCCTGCTATTTTCAGGAAATAGTCTGGTTTCCCAGAGTTTGCTTTCTGAGTAGGGACTGAAGCGGCCCCACTGATCTGTTCTCTGCTGAGCCAGAACTGAGCTTCTTAGTTGCTGGTTTGTTGTGATTAAGGCCCTTAACTGCATTTTTCCTGTTTGTATGAGCTGGGCTGAACATGCTTTCACCTCAGTGAGTCTGACCTTTCTTGAAGTTTTTCCAGTTTATCTTGAGCTGGATAGTGCTTTCACTCCATCTGAATCTCTTCAGAGCCTTGCTTTCATGTAATTTTCTAAGGAAACTGGGAAAGCTTGAGCAGCTTCCTAGCTTCACCCCACCATCTTGGCTCTACCCCCAGAAGTATATAAAAACAAAAACAAAAAACAATTTTTGCCTGCTTGTATCTCTCACTCTAGTTTGTATCTGCTCTATATTTATACTTTTTACTTCTAACTTGTTAATATCACTTGGAAGACATTCTCTCCTAGTGTATTTCAGGTTCCAATCAGAGTAGAGATTATAACATTCATTTTTATGCTTCTGAGTGCTTAATACTAGCCTATCCATATAGTAGCTGCTTAAGACATATTTGCCAAATTATACAACTTTGTAATTCAGCATGCTGAAGCACCTGTCTACACTTGATATGGTAAGAGAATGAGACATGTTTGTTAAATTGAGCATGCATGTCATTTAGATGACAGTAAAAAGAGTAGTCTACATTGGAGACAAATGTTTATATAGGGGAATAGCAGGAGATTTTCTTGAAAAGTCATTTTAAGACAAAATTATAGAAAACTTTGATTAATGACACATTGAATTTAGAAAATTTCCTGCAAGCACTTGGGTATCATCAAATGTCTTATGCACAGCAGTGTGTCAAGATTAGCAAACCACATGCTAACTAGTAAATGGGCATCTTGGCTTGGACAGGTCATAAATCAGATATTATATGAGAAAAGACATACTTTATGAGTAAAGATCATACTTTAGGAAGCCAGGCGATGAGGTCAGGAAAAAAAGGAAAACATCTTGAAAAGATGTCTTGACTAAATGGCAACAACAACAAAATTGATATATTTTTTTCTTTTTTTTAAACAGCTTTCCTTTCCAACCTTTCCAAAGTTTTATCTTTGCAATTGTTAGGCTTAATAAGTAATTGAATGTAATTGTCAATCTACAAAGTTAGTGTAGGGGATGAAGGTTGAGGCAAAGAATTATGGGATTTGGGAAAAAATTACTTGCCATGGTTATAAAATTAAGTTGTTTCAGTTCAACTTTCTGAAATTTTCATGAATCAATGCCAATGTCTAAGATTAGTTTTAACAGTGGTTTGAAAAGTTGACTGTATATTTGTTATGATTTTTTTCATGAACCAGGATATTTTTTATTTTATTCTTATTTCTAACTTTTACAACTCAGTGACTTGAAAGTTAGAATGAATAATAATGAAGACAGAGGATAGCTTTACCCATTTTCACTGCCAAATAAAACAGTTTGGCATGCAAAGCAAATGCATGTGTAATGATCTTTGCAAAAGGAAAGAAAAGAGATATAATAGGTGAACTTTGGGCTGGGGCCAAAAAACATGAAAGCTGAAACATGTACAATCACTCATTGTGATTGAAGGCCTTTTTGGTGTTTAAAGGAGTTGTGATTTTACATACTGGCATGTCTGTAGCCCAGAACAGTAAATTATAAAATCCCCACCAATGACTGTGGGCCATCTGTTTCTCAGAAACTTTGTCTGCCACCACACTATCTAGAAAAATGAACTCTATGAGATTTCATGCAAAAAGAGAAGATTTATTCTTATATTTTGGAAGAGACACACATGGAACATTGAAGAGTAAAAGTGATACTCTCATAGTCAGCCAGTTACCTAAGTTAAATTATGTCTAATGATAAAGAGGATAACAAATGTCTTAGTCATATTGTTCTTAAATACTTGAATAGCTGTCATTTTTTTTAATGTTTTGATGATCTCCTAAGATTGACTGATGAGGACTAAAATCAGGAAAAATGATAGTTCTTTTTTTTTAAACCATAGGTTAACCTCTAATATGCTCTTTCCAATATCCACTATTACTATTAAAACAATGTTTACAAATTCTCCTATGTTTATGTTGTTATATTGCCATTGAAACATTAAGTAGTCTAGTTTTACATTGTACAAGGGTGCATTTAGACTCAATTTAATACAGTCCTCAATTTCTACGCATACCTCTTTTAGTTGTAAAATCAAACTTTCTCATTTTTCTTAATATCCTTCTTTTCTTTTTTGCCTTATTCTTCTTCTAACTCATAAGTTTTTTCCCCTTTGCCCCTTTTCCACTTATTTTGCATCCAACTATTTCCAAATGATGTATCTTGTCAAATATATGCACAATACTGTGATAGGCACTTTATAAGATACACACCCTTTTAAAGAAAAGCTATCTTTTCACATGAGAATCAGAATTTAAAAGAAAAGAAATTTGGACAGTGTAACATAACTTGTTTGTAAAATTTTCCTGTTTTACTTAGATTTGATAAGCAACCTTAGTGGAAAAAGCACTAAACATCTTGCTTTGAATTCTCCTCTGAAACTTACTAGGTATATGATTGCAGGCAAGCAATTTAATTTAAGGCTCAATTCCATCATGAACAAAATAGGAATAATAATCCTTGAATTATTTATCTGATGTCATTAGAAAGCCCCTGTTTATGCATGTTTATTTACAAGTAGATGCATGAGTCAAGCAGTAGTTTTATGGAAATAATTTTTACTTTGAATGGGAAATTGGACTCTGAAATCATGTCTTAAAATTTTTAACATTCTAAACTATAATATAATTGCAATGCCACATTAAAAATAGAAAAAGAAAGTGTAACTATCTTATAAAACATGTGGAATAAATAATACACTACTACACATTTCAGGAACTTGAAAGAAAAAAATTGGGAAAGGACAGACACTTTTCAGTAGCCACCACACTATCAAGCTTAATAATAATAACCAAGGTAGCATCCACTGTATTTCTGTCCCTGTTACTCATCACTCGGGAACAAATAATGAAACATTGCTAATGACAAGATAGACCTTTTCTAAAAATAACCCTTGGGAAAGCAGCTGAGGAAATTGAAGTAGAAATGGAGTTTTCTTTACTATCTGGGTATAGGGTAGATCATAAAACTAGAACTCTTTTAGATAGCAAAAGAATTGAGTATGGTGAACATTTTAGTGAAGAAAAATTCAATAGAATTAAAAAGAGGAACTGAAGCATGGGGAAGGCATATTGATCATGGGAAAATATAAACTATATATATATATATATATATATAGTTTAAAAAGATACTGATGAAAAAATGTCACAAAGAAATGTAAAATAATTCAATTGCTTTTGGACTAAGTGAGTAAATGGTACCATCTATTTTCTTGAATCCATTCTGCTCAGAAATTGGCAGAAATAAGCATCCACTTCCACCAGACATTCTTTTGCTTATAGTAAAGCAGGAAGTTTATTATTATGTAATATGGTTTTAGGACTGTTAAGAAGGTCCATTACCTGAAACTTTTTCAAATTTTTAACAAAAAATGTGTAATTCCACATTTAGTGTCTTCTTTCTTTGGTTCAAGGTTTCAATTTTTATCATCAATCAAGTACTGTTGTGAAGTATCCCACTTCAGAATGTTACAAATTTAGTAGAAATGTTTCACAATATTTTTATATTCATCAAGGTGAACGAATATTGAGGAAACTGAGGACCATGGGATTTAGAACTGAGAGAGATTCTACTTGAACTATATTATCTTTAAAAATTAGGAAAGTTAAAATAATTAATTGTAATATCCAGGCTAACTTTCTGGAGGTCCTCCTGACGGGTCTTGGTCTCAGCTGGATAATTACCAAGTGGATAGTCAGAATAGAGTTTAGTCTTTATTCTCACAGTCTGTCTCCTTCACAGTCTGTGTCTGTACAATGTGACCTAGTCTTGATCTTAGTGGAGGAGATGGTCAAAGATGGAATGTCTCATTTCCAGTCCTCAGACCTTAAATACCTTGGTATGATTACATCATTACAGCACACTGAATATGTGTGAACTAGAGAATCATTACATCACCATACTAAGTACTAAGTATATATGTGAACTACAGAATCATCATCTCATTAAATCCACTGAGTTAACACTTTGTTGTAAGAATCCTTGTTTCAAGTATACTTCTCCAGAGTTCCAGCCCTCTACAAATAATAATAATGATAGAATAATCAAAGGGCTTGCTCAAAATAATATGAGCAGTCATAGAAGAGATCTGATTTAGGATTGAATACTCTCATTGACAATATGGTGCTCTACTCAGTAAATTGTTGCCAGATTATTTGAGTACAGAATATATACTTGAAGAGAGCTAAAGAAGAGTTGGCTGGAGGTAGTAAAGACATATTTCTGTTACACATTTTCCTCTAGAGCAACCCTATCTGTAAGGATGCTACAGCTAACAAATTTTGCCAATTAATCAAGTGAAAGCCACACCCAGTTTATTTCCTCTATTTTCTAACTTTTTTTTCTCTATGATGCTCTCTGGGCATTGCAAAACAGTGTTGAAGGCATTTATTCCATTTCTCTTCCCCATATTTTCTTTAAGAAGATATGTATGAACACACAGTATTATGTATTTTCAGGAATTTCTCTGCATAATTAAACATTATTGTGGCTCTTTATTAAAAATGTTTAGTTTTAGTTTTTAAATTAGATTAGAATTTGCAACAGAAAATTCAGATAAAATGCAAAAAAACTATAAAACATTGTGTGTGTGTGTGTGTGTGTGTGTGTGTGTGTTGTTTTATGGATCAGCTGAAAGTGACAAATCATATCATAGCAGGTCTACTTTGAGATCCACTGTCCTGGAGAATAACAACAAAATAAATACACAAATAATGCTAAATACATATGCCCTCATATATGTATTATATTATTATATATAACATAATAGATTGCATTATAATATATATTATATATGTCACATAACATATCATATAGTATAATATAATAAATGTTATATATTGTGTAATATATAATATAATATAAAACATATTATAATATGTTAACTGCAATGGGAGCCAATTTAAGGCCACTTTTTGCTTATGGGACAGTATATCTCCCTATCTCCTTCCCCATTTTTGTTGAATGGGAGTGGGAGATGAAAGTCATTGTACCAATTATTTTTACTATGCCACATTAATTAATACCCAACTCTATAAGCTAATTTATTGTCTGGGTAATCTATATCAGCTGATTACCTTGTAGGAAGATACACAGGTGGGATTCATGTGATATTATATTACAGACAACCTACTAACTTTTCAGTATTCTGTCTAAACCCTGAGTAAACAAGCAACCAGATTCACATTTTGCGAATCAGATTTACCAGTATGAGTAGACATTGGCAAAGTAATTGCTGAGCCCATAGCCCCATTTTATAAATGAGAAACCAATGCTTTATTAAACTGCTATTTACCTAAGGTCACATAAAATGTTTATTAAGAACTTATTACTATACCTTAGCATTGTAATAGATGCTTTGGAAACAAAGACTACAAAAAGACTTTGCTTTTAGAATTCTATTGAGAGGGGTAATAAAGGATGGAGCAAGGATGTGAACCAAACTCCTTATATTCAATGTCCAGTTCTTCTATCCTTTCTCTAAAATATTTTATCTAGAATTCTGGCTGATGCTTTTGAGTACATTTTCAGTCATGTAATCAATGCTTTACCTAACACCAGAGAAAGAATATCTCTTTCAAGTAGAATTATTCTCTAATTATCTAGTTGCTTTAGGGTCACTGCAATTATCCCTCAATTTATTTGTACTGGAAACACAAGAGACATGAATTAAACAGGAGAAATAAGGTAAATATATTATCAACAAAATGTATTACTGAGAGTTAACAAAAATGAAGAATAACTGTTTGGCAATTTGCATGTTTTGTTTATATCATTATAATAAGAAAAGGCCCCTAGAATGTGAGTGGGCTCCCTATGGTGAACATAAGAAAGATATGGTCAAATGTTTCACAGGATAAGCAATTATTTATAGATAATAAACTACTTCACTGAAAGGTAGATTCTACATCAATGAGATCACATGTGTATTAGAATATTAGAAGTATTACTGGCATATAGGCAAATATTCTAAAATAATAAATAACAAATGAACATGAGCCCCAAGCTTTTCCATTCCAGGTAAAACTATTTTAAATATATTTCTAGGAGTATAGCCCAGATCCTTTCTATTTCAGGAAATCAGGAGTTCATTTCATTAAATGTAATGGGGTCACAGGGATGTTATGATTGAGAAAGAATGGTTTTATTGTTCTATCAAAAATAATGATGTCACTTAAAAGTGGTAGTAGAAAAAAACTAATTTCTAATTCTTAAAGATTTAGTTACTAATATGCTACATAGGTCAGAAATGTCAAATACCTAGATATCTGAGTATAGCCTGAACCAGAGTAAAGTGCAATTTGGTGATATTTAACAAAATAAATAAAAACACAATAAAATATAGATAACATTACATTTTAAAAGTATAAATAGATTGCCTGTAGTTATCCTTGTATACTGAATAGTAGCCCCTCTTTCTACTTGAGAATAACACTATTAATGCAAATGATTTAATATAGCAATAGTCTATTGCCATCCTACCCAATATTTTTCTATATTACTTCTCTATGCTAATAACTCTGTTTCGACAAATCTACACTTCATATATTCACAGTATGACCATGGTTCCATGGGCACATCATTACTTTGATCCTCTGGCCAAGAATCTCATTCTCATCTATAATCCAAATGCCCTGTTAAAATTTAGCTCATGATTTATTTTCTCCAAAAACCATATTAACCCCCAGACTTAACTGTTCTTTTCTGAAATCTTGCAATATAACAAATATAATACATATAATCAAGCATTTTCCATTTTTTATTATAGCTTTATTTTTTCTTGTTATATGTGTAAAAGCATTTTATTTTATACTGTGTTGTAATTCTTGTGACTTTTTCAAGTTAATCTTTTGTAGCAATAAGATTGTAAACTTCTTAGGAAATAATATGTCCCTTCCCAGAAACCTTAACAGAGTACTGGTACATACCTACAATGTAGGTGTGCTATAAATAATTGTTAAAGGAAAACTCATCAATATTCAGCATTCTCAGTTTTTTTTTTTTTTTTAAAGAATACATGGGCTCTTGTTAAAATAGTTCTTTTTTTTAAGATTAACAATTGCTTTTTATTTGCCTTCTAAAGTCTAATTCACTTTTTGGGGGTTCATATAAAAGTAGCCTCAATCTTTCTTATTAGGTTTTTATTAGATATTTTAGGTAATCTGAATTTATTAAAAACATTAAATGTAATTTTCCACTTAAAAGTATCATTATAGCTTTGGATACCACCTATAGCTCAACAATTTTTTCCTTATCAAAATGCTTTCTGGTTGATTTCCTTCTTTATTTTTCCCATTAAATGATGTAAATTTGAGTAGAGTGTGTGTATGTTTTTTCCGGCTTTGGTGTAATAGCATGGATTCATGTCTACTCTATTCAGTCTTTAAATGACCCTCATTGACTTTGATATTTCTCACCTTAGCGCCTAGATATTTTATTGCTTTGCTTTTGATTGAATCTTTATGGTTGGTATTATTTCCAGTAATTTATAAGTATTCATCCTATTTTTAAAGTCAATTATCTGCAGATCCTGTTCATGATCTTATTCAGATTTTGACTAAATTCACCATTAGTATAGCATCACATAATTAGAGGACAAAAATTACATAGAAAAATTATATATTTTATATAAAGCAACGCTGTTAATAGAAAAATAAAGATTTTCAGGTTTTTTTTTAACTGAATATATGAGTATATGCCAATATTGAAGAATACATTAGGAAAGGGAACAAATCATCAAGTACTATTGATTGCCTGCTATTATCTCAGCAATATACATAGCCAGCCTAGTATACAAAAGATCAGAAGAAAATAACCTGATCTTATGATGCTTTCAGATTACTTAAGGGAAATATTTAGAACATACATGAAGATCCAACCATTCTGAAGAGCAATCTGAAACTATGCCCAAAGGGCTTTCAAACTGTGTCTACCCTTTGACTCAGCAGTACCATTAGTGCTTCTGCATCCCAAGGAAATCATAAAGGTGGGAAAAGACCCCACATGTGCAAAAATGTTTGTATCTGTTCTTTTGATAGTAGCAAAGAATTGCAAAATGAGTAGATGACCATTATTTGGGGAATGACTGAACACGTTTTTCTCCCTAGCTCTGATTTTTCTCTCCCAACGTGATTCACATAGCAATATGTAACAAAAAGCATTTTTTAAAATAAAGGAACATACATGAAGTAATTAGAGAATAATACAAAAGGTATAATCAAAATATTATAAAATAGTAGATAAAGAAGCATTTATTTATGTGGTGGCAGTTATTTTTGCTTTAGTTACTCAGAAAAGGAAAAGATCATTGTGAGGCAATGACATATTATGAAGCGTCTCTAATCGGCCTGATCATTGGGTTTGGCATTGGAGATAAAAGCATAAAGAATGAAAGAATCCTTACCTGAAAGAAGCTTACATTCTTAAACAATAGACAATATGATAGATATATAGATAGACAGACAGAGAGAGATATGGATAAATGGAAAGAAAAACACAATTGCATAAGTTAATGTGTATATTACAAATTCATACCACATACTTTTATATATGTGTATATATTTCTAAAGCAAGTAGATGAAAGCTAGTTGGAGAGAAAACACTAATTTTGTCCTATACCAGGAATCCTTAAGCTGATGTTTGAGAACTTTTTAGTAAAATATTTTGATAATATTTTTCAATATAATTAATTTCCTTTGGAATATAAAAGATTTTATTTTAGATATTTAGAAATATTTTCTGAGAAGAGATTTATAACTTTCATTAGAATGTTGATGGAACACAACACAGTTACAAAAGCTAAAATTACCTTTTCTATAGTATATAGTATTGACTTGAGTGAGAAAAGACAACATAGAGAAATGAGTTAGTACTTTTATGAAGTAATCTATATGCAAAATGAAATTTATATACAAACACACACACAAACATGTGCATGCATTTGTGTGTGTGTGTGTATGTAACATTGCTTGCTTTCTCAATTAATAGACTAAAAAGAAAAACACTGGGAAAGATTAGGCAGAGCCCCTCCATGAAAAGCTCTACAAATATCATAATAGATAAAGCCCTTTGGGGATCAGTCACTGACCTACCTAGCCAGATTATATGTATCCAAAGGGAAGTCCCTGGTTCTGGTCCAGGAATCACAAGCTTTTCAGCTATAGGTGTTGAGAAGTTAAGTTCATGGTAAAATAGTCTTGGGAAGGGAGAGGTCGCAGTTGTTGGAAGAACATGTGAACAGTGACCAAATTTTTTTCCAGTTCTATGAATGACCCAAATGGGGACTAATATAATGATTGAAGATAGTTCCAAAGGAGTCATAATGAAAAGTAATATCTACTTACAGAAAGAAAACTGGTAAACTGAATACAAATTGCAGTGTACACTATACGTTAATTAATTCTGATCAACAGCAAGGTGATTCAGACCAATTCCAATGGTCTTGTAATGGAGAGAGCCATCTGCACTTAGAGGGAGTAATATGAGAATTGAATGTGGATCACAACATGGTATTTTTGCCTTTTTATTATTGTTTGCTTGTATTTTGTTTTCTCTCTTATTTTTCCCCTTTTTGATTTGATTTTTCTTATGTGGCATGATAATTGTGAAACTATGTATAGAAGAACTGCACATGTTTAAGAATCATAGGATTTAAATTATCAGAGATGGAAACAGTCTTAAGCTAACACATAGATTTAGGAATAGAAAACTAGCAAACTGAGAGTCTTCAATAACAAGTTGGAAAATTAAACTTGACATAATAAGTATTAATGAGCCATTTAAAGTTATTCCACAAAAACAGGGGGAGGTAGAAGCTGTGTTTTAGGAAGATGTATCTAGAAGCAATATATAGCAAAGAATGGAATAGTGTAGTCTATGATCAAGGGAATAATATCAATAATCCAATAATCTAAGTATTAAAAATGTCAGTGGTGGTGGTTATGACATTGCCATACAAAGTAACAAGAACAGTTTGGTAAAATCACCATGATATGGGGAGGGAGATGAAAATGAATGAGAACTCTAAATTAATCTCCAAGGTTTTGAATTGGAGGGTGCCAGAGATGGATGACTTCATTGATAAATAAGCAAACAAAGAAAAATGGAAAATTAAGAGGTAAAACTGATTTGGTAGAAAATATAATTTTAGATGTTTTTTGATCACATAGACATAATCAATAGACAGCTGAACATTTGGAAGATTTGGAATATATCCCATAAGAAATAATGACAACATCCATTAGGTGACTACATCCATTAAGTGCATATGGTTCTAGTCAGGACAGAAAGCAAGCCAATCTTGAGAATAAAGAACAAAGCAAAACTGGAACTAAAAGAAATTAGTAATGGATGAAAAATAAGTTTATAATTGGGTTTTAAGTATCTTCCTCATATGCATCTATTACAAAAATAAATGAATCTCATCTTTCTGCCACTTACTACTTCTTAAAGTCATGATTCCTCTTTACTTGTTCCCCAGTTGCCAGAAACACATGGATAATTTTATTCATTCTCCAAGAAGCATCTTTAATCTGGAAATTCCTCTCTACCTATAGAAGACCTTATATCCAGATTATTTTAGGGACTCTCACAACTGCAGCTTCCCACAAGGAAGACACTAAGGCTGTTGTTGACCTAGCAATCTCCTTAGATAAAAAAGGTTAAATTATTTCAATGTGAAAATAATAGAAATTTTCCTTACTCTCAATGATCGATTTATATTCAAGAATATTATCTGTGTTTTAGTGGACGAAATAATCCAGAAACACAGCATAAAATCAAATGCTATTGGGAAGGGAAATGGGAAAGTACCCAATGAATGTCAGAAAGCCAGGAACAGAATCTTCAAGAGAATGAAGATTTGTGAGCTCAGGCCTTCCAAAAAATAGGGACCCCAGAAGGAACTTATTAGCTGGAGAAGGGAGGTAGGCTGGCTGAGATACAGTCTGGAGTAAGAAGGTCTCAAAGACTGTTGTTGTATGTTCTAGGATTAGGAATAACCAGGAATTAAGGGAAAAGCTGGGATGAGACAGCAGCTGAGACATAATTAACTTCAGAAAATCATGGATAGACCTGGGAAGAAAACTTATACATATTACATCAGCATTCTAATGAAAACACTTCATTTAATTATAATGTGAATATGGCCATTATACATTTCAAATTATTATGTGAAATGATTAGTACCATTTAACTTTCTCATATGAGCACTGTGCAAGATAAAAGCAGTCCAGTGATGTTTCAAAATTGTTTTGATATTTAAAAATTTTTTCTTTTATTAATTGTTAATTTTTATCCATTCTGCTTTAGATTTCAGTTATAGCTAACTGCATGGTTTACAGTTTGACAATTTTGCTTGCTGTTATTTTAATAAAATGTATTATCTGCTTGGATAATATTGAACATTATATCTAAAAGTAAGGCAGTTTAATGAAACTCAACTATTATGAAATAATTAATAATTAAATTGTTATTTAAGCAAAATTATAAAGTATTATTTTTAGAAATAAATCACAAGTAGCTGTTCTCAAAAACTTCTATTCATTTTTAAATAGTGATATGTTTTGCTTAAAATTATTTTTGAGAAATGTTAACATTGGTGATGAAAAATAGTTTTCTTTTGAGTATGTCTACACTATAATATAAAAGATTTTGTGATTATAATATTGCAACATTTTAGGGGGTTGTATATATTTGTTTATTTACTTTTATGGTAATCTGTCATTTTGGTTTATAACATGCAAAAAAAAACAACCTGTCTTCAAAGCACAAAGTATAACATGGAAATATTCCTATCTAGAACAGTACACACTTACATATTTGCTTTTGAAAATTTAGGTATAACTGACAAATAGCTCAATTTACATAGCTGAAAATAAGCATTTGTTTTCAATAAGAATATAATTCCACAAAGCTCAGGAGAAAACATTAGGTTCAATTACAGTCCTTGAGATTTATAAGTTACAATTATTGTCTGCATTTAGTTTTTAAAGTTTATATATTTTCAAATAAAACTTTGTATGAACAAAGTGCTTCAGACTAATATAAAAGTAGGTTAATTTAAACACAAAACACCCTCAAAGTAACACTGAATTCTTTTTTCCTTTTTTCCTTCTTAATGATAGAAAATTAAACAGTAATGTGTTTTTAAATGGACTAATTAGCAATTGAAAATGAACTTTTAAAAAAGTGGTTGGAATTATATGCACATGTATATTTTATTCTTCTATTAGCTTGATTCACTTTGGTCCTTGAAATAATTTGTTCCTCAGGCAATATCCAATAACTACAGAAGTTAAAGTTTATCTGTATATTGACCTAGTAAATAATTTGTTCTTTTCTTTGTTTTAGTCATAATTGACTTGCTTTGGTACTTTACCAATATGGAAGTTACTCCTATTAAAAGTTGCAATCATTTAGTGCAACACTATAACAACAATATTTATGTGGTACTTTAATGTTTAGAAATTATTTAAAAATAATAAATCCTTTGATTCTAAGAACAACTGTGAGAGGGAGGTGCTATTATTATCCTTTCTACAGGTGAGGAACTAATCAGAAAGACATTAAGTGACTTTTCAGGGTCACAAAGCTATTGTTTGAAATTAGATTTTAATTCATATCTTCATGATTCTAGGTTCTTGACTATGTGTGCCATTTAACTATTCTTTTAAAATGTTACTTATGCTTTATGCTATTGTGTTTTTATCCAAATATATATGACATTAAAATTTGTGTATTTTCCCATTAACTTTCAATAGTATGAATTAGTTCTAGCGTAGCTGACAATGCAGAACAGAAATAATATTTAATATTTAATTCCAATCTCTTTGGGAAATTGGATAAAAAAGGTTTGAGGAATAGTTATGAGAAAACCTAAATCATAAATGTGTGAGAGAAGACATGGATTTAAGATAAAGATATGCTTAAATGTTCCAATTCCTCCCAAATACCTTGTGTGTTTAAAATCCTGGGAAAAAAATTTAAAAATGAGCACATAAACTAAAAAATAAAATATTTTCTCTTTCTAAATGAATCAAAAAATTTACAGCAAATATATATTTTGAAAATGCATATTATTTCTTATTCTTAAGGAGGAACATATACTGAACAGAAATCTTAGCTCCTCTATAAATGGGACAAAATAAAAAAAAAAACTTAAAAACTCTGGAGTACGAAATAAGCATGGTTAGCTCTGAGAATGATTCTATATATTTTAAGAAGATACTGGAATCTCTTTCACTACTTGAATTCAGTCTCTGATAGAAAATTGGGAAATGTATAAAGTCTCTGCTCAGCTCATAGAGAAGTTTGATTTGAAAGTTAATGTCTGAAAATGTATGCTACTAAGGTACTTTTGCATATGCCTATAATTACTGGCTATTAAAACAATGTTTCTTTTCTAATTGCTTATCCTTTAAGACTCTGGCAGTACTGGTAGGAATTGTGAATTTTGTCAATGTGTGCTCTTTTTAATTGGAATATAGAAATCGATTCATCTATTATATGCCAATATATTGTCTTGATGTGTGGTTAAGGTAAAAACCATCTTGACTCTTGTCATCCCACCATTTGTGTGTGTATATATTTATATGATTATTTTTTGAACTGAATAAATGAACTCAGAACATTTATATTCTATCTATCTTTTTGGTCTACTACCTTTCTTCAATCTACAGATTCCTTTTTTTCCTCAATTTTTCATGAAAATTATTGATAACAGACTGTGTGTCCTCTTCATGTCTACAATGAATTTTTCATAGCTTTATCAGAAATTTATCACTATAATTTTTCTATTATTATATACTTTGCAACCACGTAGCACTTTTTGTGTTTAGGAGATAGGCATTTGAAATAGTGAGCAATTTGGAATCATTGAAAACACACCAAGTTTTATCATTACGTCCATTCCATTTTGATATCCTACTTCTAGGTCATTATGCATCTGAAGGGCATTTCCTTGATGTCCATCTTGATGTGCTAATATCTGTGGGGTAATCATTCAGCTGTATATCATAAACTAGAAAATATATTTTCCTGTATTTTGTTTTTCTGATATGAATTGATCAATTGAAATATTTGCATATATTGTCAATATGACAGAAAAAAGTTTTATAATATTTCAGAGCTCAATGCAATGAATATGGTGAATTTTGAAAAAGTAATTTTGATATTATATAAAAATGTACAATGACAAAAATATTAAGAAAATATTATTGATCACAGCTATAGATCAAGAGATAATTCATGATGCTTAAATGAGTTATGATTGACTTTTAAGTGCTTATGTATGAATTTGTTTGTTGGACTACCTCCTACCTGAATCTAAGTTTGTAGATTTTTTCTGTTTTTTTTTTTATTCCCTGAAGAAAGAAGATAAAAATATGATGTAAATCTAAAATATATTGCTATTGAATTATAAACCTTTGATATGATATGGTATTTGAGTGATTGGCTAAGCTACTGAGGGTTATGGGAAAACTCAGTAGGTCTGCTGGTGAAGAGATAGACTTTTTCATTTCATTGAATATTTTGGAATGCATTTAGTTTAATAATGCATTTTAATTTTACATTTGCATTTAGCTTTAAAAAAATCAACTAGATAGATACAATGGTCTAGCTATTACTAGATTCCAGATAAGACATTTAGTAAATTAAAAGCTAATATGAATGTGTATTGTGATATTTCTACCCATAAAAACTTGTGTAATTATTGTTATTGTTATTTATCTTGACAAAGACTTGTAATTTCAGCAGCATGGAGATTATCCATATAGATAATTCCCCACAAAGTTAGAATGTCTGTTGTTCAGTAACCCAACTTTTTAGAATTACTAAAGGAACTTGAAAAGTTAAATGTCTTTATAATACATGGTAAAACATTTAGTACATGTCAGAGACAAAGCATGAATCCTGGGCTTCCTGACATCAAGGCTGACCTCTCTAATTCCAATGTCAAATTGCCTCTCTAATAACCTCTGTTCACAGTAGTATACATCCAGAAAAAAATAGTGTTAACAATACTCCCTTGAGTATCTGACCATAATATCAAAATCTTATCAAAATTCTCAGCACCATATTTTAGGAGTAGCTTTGACAATCTAGAATGGAGTTAGTAGGATAAATTAAGGTTGGATCAGTACTTGGCTTCAGAATCCATAACTGCATTTTAAAAGATAATAGCCTTTCAAAATTTTGGTATTGATAAGGATTTCATCAGCTATAGGAATCTCCAGATTTAACACACCTACCTAAGAAATGGTCATTCAACTTGACTTGAAGAGCTTAAAAATGGGGGTAATAAATTTACATTTTTAATTCTAGTTTTTAGGGACTTTTCTCTAATTTTAAGCCTAAAGTGGCCTCTGCAACTCCCACCCATTTCTCCTGGCTCTGCATTTTGAGAATAAATAAATCTAAATTAGGCTTCTATATAATAACCCTTCACATACTTAGAAACGGTGTGTACACTCCCTGAGTTTTATCCTCTCTTGATTAATTATCAACATTTGTTTAACTGATCCTCATATGATATAAATTTAAGACCTTTAGCAATACTGGTTTCCTTCCTTTCAGTCCTTTTTAGCTTACTACTGTTCTTTAATTACAATGGTCAGAAACTAATACAATATTTAAAAAAAAAAACTCTAAGGAAAATATGGAAAGTTTCTTGTTTCCTAATCAATGCAGTCCAAGATCAAATGAACTATTTTGACTTATTTCTTGAGATTAAATTCATGATTTTTGACAATGAAGACCAATTCAGCAGAACTTCCCGTGATATTTTTACTCATTAATTCTGTTGGGAAAATGAACAATAGACATGAATATGATATAAATACCAACATGTATTTGGCAGTAAGGTAAAGTGGGAAAAAAACAGGAATATTTCTCTTCTCTTTCTCACTTTACCTTGTTTGCCTCATCTGTAAAATGAGCTGTAGAAAGAAATGGCAAACCACTCTAGTATTTTTGCTAAGAAAATTTCAAATGGGTTCTCACAGAGTTGGACATGACAAAAACAACAACAGCAATACAAACAAACAACAGACCAAGATTGCATTTTGTCGCTGGTGTTTCATGCTACAAACTCATGGGCCTATCATATAGTGGGGCAATGTAGCATTAAAAGTGCTATAATGATAAAGAGATTAAAAAATAGAAACACATTTTTTCCATCTAGTGTTTGCCCTTTGTACATTGATAGACTGAACCACTTGTGTTATTGTTAATCTCACTTCAAAGTCTTTGTGGCCACAATTCTCACTCTTTCTGGCTCACACAGACACTAAGAAGAAAACACTTAACATTGTTCAGGACCATTAATAAGTAAACTACTTAAAAAAATTCAGTCTATATGATATCTATCAGTTCACACAGGCAAATCAATAGAAATAGAATACAAAATGAGAATTGAGGACATAATTCTAACTACTAACTTAAAACATGAAAGTATAACTATCTAATTAGTTATATATGTTAGCAAAGAACTGGAAACAATAAATATCACTCAATTTGCAAATGATGAAACAAATTGTGAGATATGAATTTATTAGAATATTACTGTGATACAAGAAATGATGAATGTGATGAATGCAGAAAACCACGAAAAACCTGATAAGAACAGATGCAAAGTGAAATAAATAGAAATAGAAAAATATTTTACACAATGACAACCTTGTATTTGAAAAGATTAACTGTTAAGCAAAAAGAAATGTTAAGAAATTATAAAGATTAATTGCCACTAGCCCCTAAAATATGACAAGATACTTTGCTCAAGTTAATAATAATGGAATCAGAAAGAGAAGTCCACATAAGTAGAATGTGACATATATTACATGAAATATCTGATTGTTTCTTTGAAAATTTAGATGTCTATTTGAATTTTTTATCTCTTCCAGATCTTCTTTAAAATTTTTGAGAAAAGAAAGAATAACTCTGGGAACGTAGAAGAGTTATGGGGTGGGGGGGAGGAGGAGGAGCTGCAGTGGATAGAGCTCCAGCCATGAAGTCAGGAGGACATGACCTCAGACACTTAACATTTCCTAGCTGTATGACCCTGGGCAAGTCATATCACTTAACCCTAATTGCCTTGGGGGGGAAAAGAGTTATAGGGGAAAATCTATTTGAAGTGAAAAGATATCAGTAAAAATAAATTGAAAAAGTAATGAAATGTTATTAGAGTTGTAGAAGAACATATAGGGTCCTTTATCTCATAGAAACTAATTTAGCTTTTAAAGAAATTGTGCTTAATGGATGCCCAAATGTTATATAGTCAAATGCATTAAAAGTTGTTTTTAAAATGTAAATTGGAAAAATTATGTAGATATGAAACTTTCTTGAAAACTTAAATTAAAAAAAATCTTATATATTGATTATAGGTTCAACAAGCTAGGAATTATATTTTTTATTAAAAATTATAAATATTAAAGAACATGACAATGCTGCTAAAGCTAATGTGAAAGCTTTTTCTCTCAAAAAGTTTAAATTGTTATTTTAAAAGACAGTTTTTATTTGAAGAAAACAAATTTTCATTAACATTAGTGTTTTTTGAATTATGTCTGTTTTATTGATTTCTGTAAGTTACTGGATACTTGATCAACATATAAAGTATTCGTTCTTCATTCATAATTAGCTACAATACTTACTATCGTACTAAAGTATAAAAATAAAGAAAACAGCTTTGTTTTGAAAACTTACACAATATATGCAACTAATAGGTGAAATAGGGAAAATGAATTCTTTGGAATTTAAATTCTATTCCTTTTCTAAAATATCCAGAAGTTTAAATAATACATAACATGTGCCATAATATTTGAATAATTTTTGTGTAGTTACAATGATTATTTTATTAACATAAGAGAGAAAATGTTCCCCTGCCTATGCTGTAACAGTGTTGAGATCAAGGATGATGAAATATAGATGGAATGTTTTTTATCTTGGGTCGAGAAATCAAAATGCTCATTGGCTTTATTTAAACATTTTGCTTCATGGTGGTTTATAGGTTTTATTCAGAAATGTCTTTAAGATTATATGAAATTTATACTTTATATATCACTTATGGATGATGTTTTGGCTCCCTCAAGAGAATGTTTGCTCCTAGAAGGTAGGAATAATGTACCTGTCTTAACATAACCAGAACATTTTTATTTTTATATACCTATACTGAATGTTTTTTGACTGAAAAAAATTAATGCTGTAAAACCAGAAAAAGGATTAATAAAATTTAAAATATAATCCATTTTATAACAGTTTCTGGATTGATAAGAAAAGAGAGTTTGGGGTTATTGTCTTTTTTTTTTTTTTTTGCTTTACTATTACTCATTCTCATTTATAAGAACTTTGTAAATAATCAGTGTTTTATACTAATATCTTTCCATATGTTGAACCCTCAGGACAGAGACAAGTCAAATGTAAATAAACAAAGGGGTTCATCTGGCCAAATGACAAGTACCCTTTATCATCCCCACAAATAAATGTTTGATAGGACTTGAAAAATAAATGATAATTACATGTGTGTATACACACACATGTTTGTGTGTATATATACACACATGCATATTCATATATACATATGCATACACATACACACACATATATATATATATATATATATATATATATATATATATATATGTATATACATATATATATGTATAGGAGTGAGAAAAAGAGGAAGGAAGAAACAATATATGTTAAAAGTGACCTTAGTGGGTATTAAGTCCAACCTCTTTATTTTACTTATGAAGCAATGAAGCCAATGAAATTAAAGGACTTGCTTGTGTTCATACAAGAGATGGCTCCTTGAAGATTCAAACTAAATTCTCATGTCTCTAAACTCATTGCTCCTTTTATTCCACCAGAAAGTATGGTAGTGGATATATATATATATATATATATATATATATATATATATATATATATATATATTCATCAACTCATTTCATGAATCTTATGTATCCTGATTTCACCAGAGTGGAGCATTCTTCACTGAAGCATACTACTTGCATAATATATCCATTATGGACAGAAGGAAATCACCTGGTAGCTAACAAAATGGTGAGAAAACTGCAGTAAGAAATCTTCAGGTTAGTGCTGGAAATCTTTCAGTCCTTATGAGATGTTCCAGAAATTTGCTAGCATTCCCTATTTCCCAAAACATAAAACAAAAAATTGGAACATTTATAAAAGGATGCCATTTGCAGTCAAAAGGTTCAGGGACTCATGGTTAACTCTAAATCCCACTTGCAAAGGATACTTGTCAACAGAAAAACAACATATGGTGAATAAAGAAAAGAATGGGGATAAACAGACAGGAGAAGACTATATTCACATATCTTCTTTCTTAGTGAGATCTAGTCTCA
This sequence comes from Sminthopsis crassicaudata, assembly GCF_048593235.1. Taxonomy (NCBI): domain Eukaryota; kingdom Metazoa; phylum Chordata; class Mammalia; order Dasyuromorphia; family Dasyuridae; genus Sminthopsis; species Sminthopsis crassicaudata. Next base: position 94,982,596 of record NC_133621.1, on the reverse strand, counting down.
CAATGTCAAATGCTATTTATCAAGTGCCACTAAACAGTGTTGCTTTACCGGAAAAAGGTTAGTAGTACTTCAGTGACTGAGCATCTTCAATCCTGTCCTAGACCTCTCCATGGGATACATATTAGTTCCATAAAGAATAATAGGGGATTATATGTCACAGTGAAAGGGGGAAAACTTATTTGAAGAGCTTAAAAGGGCTGCAAGTAATGAATTCATGGAACTGGTATTTTTACTTTGTTGGGTAAGACATTACAGAGACAAAGCAAAATGGAACTCCTGTGGTGTTAAACAGGACTCTTTGGACAGAAACTGTGGACTGGAGTGATTGGTTTATATGGAGGTTGCTAATTTAAAATAATAGTCTAATCACTGTTAATTCCTTTACTATTTGCTGTGATAACATTAATCAGAATGGACTCATTTAACATTAATGTGCTAGTCATGAGTTCCATTCTCCTACGAAGTTCTGTCCTGAATTTCTTATTGATTATCATGTCATTATGCCAATGTGGGAAAGGATTAACCCTTATCATAAGACATACAAATGAAGAAGGAAGAGGTCATTAAAGGTAGTTCTAATTATTGTAGGAAATAAATAATAAATTTTCATCAATTCATTCCTGATTTAGAAAGCTGACCAGATTTTGAACACTTGGAATTGTTTAATAGGTAAATTGCAATGTGCAAAATAAGATATTTAGCATCTGTCAATTTCTATATGTCCTCTTTATATATGCCTCGAAGAATATATTTCTCTAAAATATACACATTTAATAAAATGTAGCTTTTATTGGAATTGTCTAGTTTTTTTTTTTTTTATAGTTTCACATGAAAACTTTAGAATTGCTTTAAAAACGCCATTTTAAATTGACTAGATGTTCAATTTCTTATGTGTTTTATGTGTATGTATTTGTCCAAGATCACTTCCAGATCAAGATTTATGATAAAATGACCTGTAACTGTCTTATTAATGTTTTCCAAGTCTCAGCAATTTAATTTAATACATTCCAGTAAATACATTTTAAGTATTTGCTATAAGCAAAGCACTGCTAGGAAGTCCTAGAAATTTAGACAAAAAAAGAGGTCATCCTTGATCTCAAGGATCCTTCATTCTGTTGGAATATTTAATACATATGTCTGTAGGTTACAAATATTAATAAATGTTTGCAATATGAAGTCTTCAGAGGGACCAGGAGTGGCCTGAATCTTCAGAAACTATAGGAATTTGCAATTTTCCCTCAACAACAAAGACAAGGAAATATCACATGGTTTTTAGATTGAGGTGGAAGTTAAAAAAAATTAGCTCATAAAATGAGAAGGAACACATGTGACAGAGAGCAAGGCTAGGATGGGCAGCCATTGAGGATATTATTAGAGCGGTTGTGGCAGGTTAAATAGCAACCAGAGAAATCAGCCTCGAGGCCCGGAGGAAAGGAAGATAAGATGAAGGGATAGATCATCTCATCCATGCTGGTTGACTACAAGCAACTATTCCTATGCCTTATCCTTTCAGTTAGATCTGATTTTGTACATATTTCTAAGTGTATTCATGTGTTTGGGGTAATTTTATCAAACCAGGTATATATAATTCCTTATGCCTATTAGTTGGAGGACATATATTTTTCAGTAGCCTTTGCTAGAACAGTGCTGGGATCCCTATCTTAAGTGGGGATATAATCACAAGGCATTCATATGTTTCATCAATAAACTAACAAAGACAAACATTAATAGAACTTAATAGCAAGTAATACTTTCAATTGGTCTTAACTTCTTTTGCCAAGTAACAAATGGGACTTTGGGGTATTACCAACTATATATATACCCTGAAACCAATCAAACATGATAATAGATAGATACATAGATAAGGATCAAAGGAAGGAGGGAAGAGAGAAGGAAGGAAGGAAGGAAGGAAGAGAGGGAAGAAAGGAGAAAGGAAGGAAAAGAAAGGAAAATTTACTAAAGTACTTGCTTTGTTTTATGTCCTGTATTGTACTAAATGCTATGAAGTTATATTCTCATAGGGGAAGGCAACTAACTAAAAGCATGAAGAGGAAAGAGGTGATTCTGATGGGATGATATAATGTAGTGATAACCAGGAAGTGTTATGGGAAAGAATAACACTCTTTTAGGAGAAAACTTTAGCTAATGGAACCAGCAGAGGTTGGCCTAGAAGGGTAGGAGAGGAGAGGAAGATTAGAGAGCACTGGTATTACAATTAAGAAATTAATTAATCAACAAGTATATTCAGTACAAATTTGTTGATAACTCTGCTAGGTGTTGGGCATGCAAAAGTGAAACAAAATTTAAAGAAGGTCATATTTTAACTATGCAGTCAGCAAATACTTATAACTGAGGAACAGGATAATTTAAAAAAAATTAAGAATACTTATGTAAAGTGATACAAAGTGATATGAGCAAAACCAGGAGGACATGGTACCCAATGACAGTAATATTATGAGGATGATCAATACAATAATTCAAGCCAATACTAAAGGACCCATATGGAAAAATACTATCTACTGTGCAGAGAGAGAACTAGTGTACTTCCATTATAGATGAAAGGATGCTTTTTTAAACTTTATTTTTCTTGCTTTTTTGTTTGTTTGTTTGTTTTTTGTTTTGTTTTGTTTTTTGTTTTTTTGGAACATGGCTAATATGAAAACACAATTTGCATGTCCTTAATCAAAATCAAAGTGCTTGTCTTCTCAATAAGCAAAGAAGTTGTTAAGGAGGGAGAGAATTTGGAAATCAATTTTTTTAAAAGACCATAAAATAATTTTAAATGTAATTGGGTACTATTTAGGGAAACAAAAATACTGTTTTCAAAAGAAAATATCTGACTAAAATCCAAGTTGCCTATCTACACTGCTCTCTTTTTGTGAATCCTTTGGAGACCAAGGACATTTCACTTCACTTCTCAAAGCATTTTCCTGAGTTTGTCATTTGAATATATTAGAATCATGCATAAATGTCATATGTGATTGTCAAAGTGCAGCTAATAGAAGCCAAGATTATGTAAGTTATTATGAAAGGATCAGAGTCTGATATACAGCAAGATCTCTATAGGGAAAGGGACATTTTAATCAAATTCAGATTACCTGATGTAAGTGACATTTTAATAATTGGGTATCTCAAAAGGTATGTTATTGACAACTTATTTTAGTCTAAATCAGTTTAGTCAGGTATTGAATGTATGAATGATTACATTAAGTCAATAATGATATACCACAAACTTTGTAATGATATACTAGTACACCAATTAAAGATGGAATAGGAAATAGTTTGATTTCATTAGTGTAGAGTACTATCTGTGCAGGTCAAAACCTACCTTCAGTTTATAATCCTAGAATAGCCTAAAGAAAGGACAGATTAAATGATTTGCCTAAGGACATACAGCTAGAGTGACTCATAAGTGTCAACAATAAAACTTGAATTTAGGTTTTCATGGTTCTAAGGAAAGATTTCATCTTTCATCACATCACTATTTTCATCACATTTCACTATCTTTTTATAGTATATTAAATAACTAAATTTATCTAGTTTCTTTAAAACTGACTAGATAATTTTAGTTATTTGATTTATTAGGCAACTCTGTACTTGGTACTGTGATAGGTAATGAAGATAAAAAGACAAAAATTAAATTGTATCTGTTCTAAAGATGCTTATCTGTTTTTTTGTTTGTTTGTTTGTTTTTTGTTTTTTGTTTTGTTTTTGTTTTTCCAGAGGGTATTGTAGAGAGTTGCAGACAGTGGATTTCGCTGAAGGGTCTTATAAGTCCTTAATAGATAGTCTGATCATTATCTATTTGGAATTATGGTTTTTGTACACAGGTGTTATATCCTTTATCAAATTATAAGTTCAGTGAAGTTAAGAACTATGGCTCATCATCTTTGCATCTTCTAAAGTAGTTATCACAATGTGTGATACGTGTGTATGTGTATGTGTATATAATTAGTGAATGGATGAGTCAGTGGATCATATAATATCAGTTTGACCCAATTTTGATCACAACTGCTGTTTTATACTAATTAGTATGCAGTATTTACATGATTAGTTAAAATGATGGAAATGACATAATAGCATGTTAGAACAAGAAAAAAAATCATTGAATTGTTTGTCAGGAACTTATTAGAGGGCTGACTTTACAATTAATTAGACAATACATCTTATCTTTTCTTCTTTCTGGTGTTAGATGTAGATATTAGAGTAGTTGATTTCTAATATTTAGATCAATCAATAATGAACATTTTAAAGCTCATAGGAATCCAGTATTCTTTTGTTATTTGAATTTGCCATTGTGATTGCCCAAAATATTAATTAAATGATGGCATTCATCTGACTATGGCTAAATATTGCTATGGGATAACAAAAACCAACTGTCTATTTTTTAGTTAGCCACTGAAAGAAGAGTTGAGATGCTTTGTTTATTTAAATTTCTTAAGGTAAATTAGGCAGTATTTTTTATGCAAAGAAATGTGATTCTATTTGACAAAAGTTGCTGGGAAAACTGGAAAAGGGTATGTCAGTGTTAGAGTCCAGCTCCAGTATGTGACAAAGGGTATGAAATGAACAGAGGGCTAGGGGGAAGATGTGCTATGCCGTCTTCCAATTTATTGGTCTGAGAGTCAAATTTATATGTTTCCAGTGCTTATAGAATCAATACACAATACACCTGTATTCCTGTACCTGCTCTAAAAACAAGTATAACCACTGAAATGCAAAGAGTTGGACCAGGATTTTGGCCACTTCCCACAGGAATGTGAATAGTTGTGATATTCTAGATTATCATTCCAATGTCCTCAATGCTTTTGTTTTAAATATCTTTGGTCTCCTTAGTAGAATGCCTTTTCCTGTCCTAAATTCAAAGGTACGTCTTTGATCTATTATATATCCAAGTCTGACTTTTGTTTCAGTAGCTGGAATCTTTTATCAAGCTTTTGAACAAGTCTGTCTCTGCAAATGTTTATTGGAAAAGGAATTGGTGAGCAACAATTTACTGTTGGTTTTAAAACCTGAAATGAACTCTTACTTCCTGGCCCTCTCTCTACATTTCAGAAACTTACATCTCACACTCAATATATATGTATGTGTATATTGATTAAATTGAAGCCATATATAGTAATATGAAAAAAAATGCTCTAAATCACTATTGTTTAGAGAAATGTAAATTAAAACAACTCTGAGGTACTACCTCATACCTCTCAGATTGACTAAAATGACAGGAAATATAGAAAAACTAGGTCAATAATCCTTTATTAATGGAGTTGTGAAATGATCCAACCATTGTGGAGAGCAATGAGGAACTATGTGCAAAGGGCTATAAAACTCTCCATACCCTTTGAACCTAAAATTAACTAGCGCTGATATTACTGGGTTTGTATCTCAAGGAAATCATAAAGGAGCAAACATTTTGTAGCAGCTCTTTTTTTTTTTGGTATAAAAGAATTATAAAATGAGTAGATGCCCATCAGTTGGGGAATGATTGAACAAGTTGTGGTATATGCAAGTAATGAAATATTATTGTCCTATAAAAATGATGAACAATCTGATTTTAGAAAGACCTGCAAAGATTTACATGAACTGATCCTGAGCAAAACAAGCAGAATCAGGAATACATTGTATACAATAATAGCAAGAATGTGTGATGATCAGCTATGATCTCCTCTCAGTGGTTCAGTAGATCCAAGACAATCTCACTAGACTTTGGACAGAAAATACCACCTGCATCCAGAAAAAGAACTAAGGAGATTGAATGTAAATCAACACATGCTATGTTCACTTCTTTTTTGTTTGTTTGTTTGTTTTTGTTTTCCCCCCTTTCTCATGTTTTTCCCTTTTATTTTGATTTTTCTCTCCCAACATGATTCATAGAACAATGTGTATTAAAATTAATTAATTAATTAAAGATAGGATTATAGAAGTATACCCATCCATCCACCCACCCACACACACACATCCACAATCATGCTTTTGCAAATACTTGTCTTTCTCTTTCTAGCTCCTCAAGACTAAAAATAATCACCAACATATTATATGGGTGAAATCTCCTCCAAAGCAGTGAAAAGGGAAAATTTCCTTATTATCTTCACCCTTTAGAGTTGGTAAATATTTCATCAGAAAGTAAACCTAATGAATTTTTTCCTGACATATTTATTTATATCATTATAGCCTCCTGTCTTTAATATAGAGAAGCAAAGTCATTATCCTTCAGCTATACATTACTTTGTCTTTAAGGTTAGGTGGCATTTTGATTCCTCATAACAAATTACAAGAGAATTCTGCAAGAACCAGAATCTCTAAAGTGCTCTTTGATTTGAAAAGAAACTGATTAAAACAACAAAAATTAAGATATTTAAATATAGATTTTGAAAGTCCTCACATTTCCATTTGATTCTCTCTTTTTTGTTAATTTATTTTTTTATTTTTATAATATATTTTTTTTATTTATCAGATATATGCATGGGTAATTTTACAACATTGATAATTGCCAAACCTTTTGTTTTAATTTTTCCCTTCCTTCCCCCACCCCAAGATGGCAAGTTGACTAATACATGTTCAATATGTTAAAGTATAAATTAAATATAACATATGTATACATGTCCAAACAGTTGTTTTGTTGTACAAAAAGAATCGAACTTTGAAATAGCATACAATTAGCCTGTGAAGGAAATCCAAAATGCAGACGGACAAAAATAGAGGGATTGGGAAGTCTATGTAGAATTCAACTCATTTCCCAGAATTCTTTCACTGGGTGTAGCTGGTTCTATTTATTATTGAACAAATGGAACTGATTTGGTTCATCTCATTGTTGAAGAGAGCCACATCCATCAGAATTGATCATCATATGGACAGAACCAGCTACATCCAGAAAAGGAACACTGGGAAATGAATGTAAACTGTTATTTTTACCTTCTGAATCCAATTCTTCCTGTGCAACAAAAAATTCGGTTCGACACACATATATTGTATCTAGAATATACTGTAATATATTTAACATATATAAGACTGCTTGCCATCTGGGGGAGGGGGTTGGGGGAGGAAGGGAAAAAATCTGAATAGAAGTAAGTGCAAGGGATAATGTTGTAAAAAATTACCCATGCATATGTACTGTCAAAAATGTTATAATTATAAAATAAAATAAAAATTAAAAAAAAAAAAAGAATTGATCATCATATAGTACCGTTGTTGAAGTATATAATGATCTCCTGGTCCTGCTCTTTTCACTCAGCATCGGTTCATGTAAGTCTCTCCAAGCCTTTCTGAAATTATCCTGTTGGTCATTTCTTATAGAACAATAATGAGAATTGTAATTTCCTTATTTCTTATTTTGTTAAAAATTTTAAAAACTAACAGCAAAGATATTTGCCTGCCATTTTCTAACAGAAAGAAATCACTTTATGCTTCCCTTCCCTTTTATCTTCTCATTTAGTTGCACATTATAAGTCACTGTCATAAACCATTTAGTCTTTCAGTACTACATTTATTTTCACTATAAAACCTGACAAATGAAAAAAAGCTAAATTCTCAAGGTGGAATAACTTTTTGGAGAAAAAAAGTCATTGGCCTTGATGACTAATAAAACACCACATTGATAATATGATCTTATTCTGAAAACTTTATGGTTTTTACTTTAAGTAAACATTTTGATTGGAAAAATAGGAAGGCAACAATGTATATCTTAAATATTTTTAAGTTTCTCCTCCCTGAAGATGACATCCAAATCAGTCAACCAGCATATTCATAAAGCTGTGAATTCATATAATTGTCCAGTTAGGCATGAATCAAACAGTTTGACATTGGAATTCAATAGTGCTCAGAGATTTACCAAATGGACAAATTAGTCTTCAATGACTACTTTCAACAATGGCAGTATGGCCTTTAAATGGTAATGACTTGGGTGGAATTCAAGCTAGTGACCTAGAAGTGAAAGGTCCTAAAGCCCATTACTAAAGATGCTGAGCCATCTAATTGTGCCCAGAGAATCCTTCTAGAATTGCTGACTTTGGAATGTCAGAAACTAGTCAGAGATGATAGTGTTACCAATGAGTACAAAATGTGTTTTTCAGGTTCCTGGAGATAATGGGCACATTTATGTTTCTCATTTCTAGTTTTACTGTCATCTCAGCAGTCTTATCCGGTCTTCTGCATTCCCTGTTGTCTTCTAGAAATGTTTTTTCTTCTGTCAGAGTTTGCTTTTTCATTCAATAAACATTTACATAGAGAGCTGTCACAAGAGCAAGCATTTAAAATGCATTTAGTGAAATGTATTGGGTTTAACTTTTTTTTTCCAACTTAAAAACCCCAGAAGGTACAATACTATTAGCTGATTTTTCACTGATTTTCCTTTATACATGATTCTCTTAAAAGTTATATAATCATCTAATTAATATCTTATTTAAAGTACTTTCTCTCAAAAAATGGAAAGTAGATTTTCAATTAGAAAGCAAAAGACATTCACCTGTTGGTGAGAAAAGGGGAAAAGATTATTTCTTTTTGGATAATGGGTAAATGGAAAATAAAAGCTGGATTTAGCCTTAATCATAAACTATACAGCTGGAAAAGACATCAGATTTTTTTTTGTTTGACTTATATCTGAATAATTACTGCCTTTCTACATTCTAAACAAAGGCTCATCATTTTTTTTTTAATCTCTGATGTAAGAAAAATCTCTTCTTTTTCCAGAAGCCTGTCTCTCTAGAGAAGTAGGAGTTTCCTTTCTCAAGAAGAAAACATTTTAATCAGAATTTGTAGGTTTATTAGATATATCTGATATATATATATATGTATATATATGTGTGTGTGTGTGTGTGTATGTGTGTATAATACAAGTTTATAATACAAGAATTATGCAGATGGTATATCCTTATATGTCAGAAGTGGATCAGATACAATTTTTAGATTTTTCTCACATTTGCAATGGCCAATTCAAGAATTGCAGAGGTATACTTTTTAGATATCTTTTTTTTGAGTTGTTTATAGAATGGGAATTAATTTACATAAAGACTTTTTTTTTTTTTCCTCATGCCTTTTGTACTGTCAGTAAAGATCATACTTTTGGGTTTTCTGAAGAAAGGCCAGCAATTCTTTGTGAGATAATTGTTGATTTCACCCTGAGGGAACAGGGTCAATATCTGATAATGTATGGTGTGTGTGTTTGTTTTTGTTTTGTTTTTGTTTCTTCTTGTCCCTCTCCCCTCTCCCATGCCTTGTAAGTTATGGTTGCCTCACTACTTCATCCTTTGGTTCAGTGTGTTATTCAGCATATTAAATGCTATATCAGGGGATTTATTAGGAGAATATAAATCAATCATGCAATCTGAATATGTAAGATGAACAGACTTTGAATTTGGATTTTATCCTTTATCTAGTATTAAAGATGTCAATATTAATGTTGCTTGTGTCCATCATTTTGTTCAGTGAAGGAAATGGAGATATTTCTAACTTTGTATCACTTGTAAATCATGTATTATATAATCTTCATACTATTCTTATAAAGAAAAAAGAAAAAGACTAAAATGTACACTGAAATCAGGAAAAAAAATTGAGCAAACATATATATTTATATGAATACCCATTGATTTTTTTTTTGTTCTATAACATTCCTCTATGCACTTACAAGAAAATTTAGTAATTTATACACATAAAAACAATCCTGATTCATCTAGGAAATTGAATTATTAAAACAAATTCTATGCAATGCATTAAAGATTAATGATGAGACATTCATATAGCATTTTAAAATGTGCAAAACTACATTAGATAATCACTTTTAAGTTTTAAAGCAACCAGTTTTGATAAATAATAAAATTATCAATATTTTAAAGATTAAGGAACTAAGAAAGCATAGGTAACTTGCCTAGATCCTTCCAGTTACTAAACATAAAAAGTTCTATTTTAACTCAGCCAGGTCTTCCAAACTGCAAATCAAAGGACCAAAGGATATATTTTAGAAATATTTCAATTAAAATAGCTCTTATAAATGGTTCTAGCTTTATGAGATTAAGTTTTAATATCCAAGAAAACTCACTTACCTATAATCTCTCATTTATCAATAATGCCTGGTAACTAAGACACTATCATAATACATCTTTATTATAAAATATTTTTAATATTTCCCCAATTTCAAGTTAGCAGTTTACTTTTAAAACATCACCAACTTAAGAACAAAACAAAAGAAAACATTGTCCACAGTAATTACCAGTATAAATTAAAAATCCAATTCAGCTCTGTTTAAATAGTATATATATCTCATTGAAAGATTAATACCACTATTGAAAAGATGGGCTGTCACTATTCAATGTGTATTATTGATATTCTTTTGTTTTCCTATGAAAGAGAATCCATTAGAGATATTTATTTATTTATTTTATTTTTATTAATCAAACAAGTCATCCTTTCAATAAAATATAAGCTAATTATAGTTAAAGAAAAATAGGCAACATCAGCAGATATATCTGAGCTTGTAAGATATGCTGGACTTATTGTGAACTAACATTTAGTCAATTAATAGAAGCCTTGATAACACTGCTTATTTTCTTTTGTGCTGACAAATCAATATACTTAACAGAAGGAAACCACAAAAACTAAGCATCTGGAAATAAATATATTAGCTATGTCTCTGAAGTTAAATATTTGAGGTCTGGTCAAGTGTGATAACCAGTGGAAGGACTTTTTTTATTGGGTAATGTCTTGATTAGAGGATATAAATAAAATTGTAGAATGTTTTTAGACCCAGTAAAATAAAGGAAGGGAAACTTCCTCTGAAAGGACTTTTCTGTCCAATTCTTTCTTTTGTGAGGAACAATAAAAGGAGTCATGTTTAAATTTCAAAATTATGATTTTTAAAATTTTGTTCTCATTCCTTTCTTCTCAATTTTTCTCTTCCTTTTCTTTCCTCTTTCCCTTTCCTTTTTTATTTCCTTTTATCCTTTTCCATGTTTTCATCATATATCCTTTTTTAACTTCCTTCATTATGTTTCCCCATGTAATTTTTCTTTCAAGTAAATTAATATACAGGCTACATGTTCGCTCAAATGTTAATATTAGACATCATACATTTTAGCTCTGGTTACAAAAAGAAATAAATGAATATATAAGATGTAATTCTGAAGTGAAAGGGAAAAAATATTGAACAATCTTAAAATGAAGAATGTCATCAAAACATTAGAGAAGAAAGAATAATTTTGTTTAGATAAGCATTAAAATTAAATTTATAAGCGTAACCCACTGTAATAAGTATTATTACTTCATCATTTGTCAGGGTTCCACATTTTAGAGGTGATTTCAGTGTCAAGTTCTGGAAAATATTGTATATAACAAGTAAGATATTCAAAAAATAGTCAAAGACAACATAGTTTGAGGTAATAGGTTTCCTATATTTACTCTGTATTTTGATATACTGATTTGTGTATAGTCCTGGGCTTCCTTAACTTTCTAAAATGAAACAAGCAAACAAACAACAACAAAACTATTCATAAAGTTTTCAGAATAATTTTTTCAAAAGATTTTAGAATTTTTTCTTCTTTTCTACCTACCATGAGTACAGTGAAAGCACTGATACTACAATCTTCTGTGCTGTAGGAGATAATCTATATACATTAGTTTGACTCCAAGTAATCCAAAATTATCCACTAATATTCATAATGTTAATCATAATAATCATTTCATAAAATCATAGAATCATCGTGTTAGAAGCACCATCTATTCCATTCCTGAAGAATTCCTTCCCTTCTAAGACATTTTCAGGAAGTTGTAAATTGCTATTGGAGGAAAACTTTTGTAACCCAAAAAGTTCCTCATTAAAGAATTAAAGGTCTTAAAACATAATATGACAGAAGGCTAAGAAGATAGAACCAAGAACTTCTGATTCAGCAAAATTGAATATAACCTTTAAGGGGAAAATGGATATTTAATGAAACAGAAGTCTTTCTAATTAAAAGAATAGAGCTGAATTAAAAATTGATTTCCAAATATAATTCTCAAGGAAACACAAAAAGGTAAAAAAGAAACAAATCACAGAATTTATAAGAAATGCAATAAAGTTAAACTGTCAATATGTCTGCATGGCAAGATAATGTTTGTAATTCTTGTCAACTTAATTTCTATAAGAGCAACTAGAAGGAGCATATGTAGGCAGAAGTTGTGAATATAAGGTAACTGATAGCATAATATTCCAACTCCCCCTTCTCCCCAAATAAAGTAAAGAGGTGAGAAAAATTGCACTGGAACTATGAAGCAGAATTCAATGAGGTAAATTTGCACATCTAAAAGAGGCACATATGAAAAAGCTATTATAATAGAGAGGAAGATGGGCATTCAAGGTAGTGAGAAAAGATTAAACTTTACTCATCAAAATTAGCTCCAAGAGGGAATAATACACACACTGGGTCTGGGGGAGAAAATTAAATTTATCTTACCCTAAAAGAAAGTAAACAGGGAAGAGGACAATGGAAGGAAGAAGGGAAACTGATTAAAGGGAATGATTTTATTAGGTAAGGTCTTGACCAGAAGTAAACCACTTGGGAAATAGGAAAGAACTGGAAGGGAGGAGATAAAAAAGGGGATAAGTATGTGGAAAAATAGCATGGAGGGAAATTCACAGTAACCATAAGTTTAAATGTGAATGGAATGAAGTCATTCATAAAAATGGAAGCAGATGGCAGAATGGATAAAAAATAGAATTCTAATTTGCTTTTCTTTAAAAGAAATATTTTTGAAGTAGAGAGATATACAAAGAATAAAAGTAAGGGACTGAAGCAGAATTTGCTCCAGTCTTAGCTGAAGCAAAAAAAAAAAAAGTAGGGTAGTAATGATCTCAAAGTAAAAAGAAAAAAAATTAGATTTAATACAGAAGGAAACTATATCTTGCTTAAAGTACCATAGAGAAGAAATTCATTTCAATACTAAACATATATGCACCAAATTGTAGAGCATCTAACTTTTTGAAGGAGAAATATGTCATACAGAAGATAATAAATAGGTAATAAAACTATACTAATAGGGAACCACAACTTTCCCCTCTTCCCTAGGACCAGATGGATTCATAGGCAAATTCTGCCAAACATTTAAAGAACAATTAGTTCTAATACTACTTAAACCATTTGGGAAAATAGGCAAAAAATGAATTCTACTAAATTTCTTTTATGTCAAATATAAGGTGCAGATACCCAATCCAGGAAGAACCAAAACAGAGAAAGACAATTACAGACCAATATTCATGAAGAATATTGACCCCAACATTTAAGTAAAATACTAGCAAAGAGATTATAGCAATATATCATAGGGATCACACACTATGAAGACATTGGATTTACAGTAGAAATTCAGGGTTGGTTTAATATTAAGAAAACTATCAATATAAACTGACCACATTAGCAACAATGTCTATACAAATCATAAAATCATTTCTGTAGATGCTGAAAAAGCCTTGGGAAATGCAATACTCGTTTCTATTAAAACATGAGAGAGCATAGGAATAAATGAAACATATTAAAATGATAAATAGTATTTATCTAAAATCATCGGCAAACATTACATTGAGGATAAGTTAGATGCTTTTCCAGTAAGATTGAGAGTGAAGCTAGGATGACCATTATCACCTCTACCATTTAATATTGTACTAGAGATTTTAGCTATAGCAATTAGAGAAGGGGGAAAAGGAATTAGAATAGTTAATGAGGAAAGAAAACTCACTTTTTGCAGATAATGTGATGTTTTATTTAGAGAATGCTAGAAAACCAACTACATTTAAATTATTCATAATTTTAACAATGTTGCAGGATACAAAATAAGTCCACATAAATTGTTAGCATTTTTATATTACCAATAAATTCTAATAGGACTAGATCAAAAGAGAAATTCTAACAAGATTATGTGATAATCAATTCTGATGGACATGGCTCTCTTTAAAATGAGATGATTCAGACCAGTTCCAATGATCTTGTGATGAAGAAAGACATCTGCACCCAGAGAGAAGATTGTGGATCACAACATAGCATTTTTACTTTTTCGGTTGTTTGTTTGGATTTTATTTTCTTTTTTTTTTTTCCTTTTGATTTGATTTTTTGTTCAGCAAGATAATTGTAAAAATATGTATGCAAATATAGGATTTAACATATTTTTACCATGTTTAACATATATTGGATTACTTGCTATCTAGTGGAGGAAGGGGAGGGAAATTAGAATACAAGGTTCTGCAAGAGCTAATGTTGAAAAAATTATCCATAATAATCCATACTTTTGTTCTGAAAACAAAATTTAATAAAAATTAAATAACTGTACAGGATAAGACCTTGCTATTGACAAAACCTGCTGGGAAAACTATAAAATAGTAGGCATTGACCAACATCTGACCCTGTATACCAAGATAAGATCAAAGTGCGTGTTTGATTTAGACATAAAGGATCGCATCATGAGGAAAGTAGGAGATCAAGGTTATGACCAAAGAGGCAGTAGATATGTGCAAAATGGATGTTTGATTACTTAGAATTTTAAAAAAGAAGGTTTTTTTGTTTTTGTTTTTGTTTTGTTTTTGTTTTTTTTTGCAAATGAATCCAATATAACCCCAATTATAAGGGAAACAGAAATCTGGGAAATAATCTTTCAGATGAAAGCTTCATTTCTAAAATATATAGAGAACTGAACCAATTTTATAAGAAAATGTGATTCTCCAATTGATAAGTGAGCAAAGGATAGGAACAGTAATTTTGCAAATGAAGACATTAAAGTTATCTATAGTCATATGAAATAATATTCCAAGTCATTATTAATGAGTGAAATGCTATTAAAACAACTCTTAGGTAGTATCTTGTATCCATCTGATTAACTAATATGACAGGAAAGGAAAATGATAAATGTAGAAGAAGATTTGGGAACATTGGAACACTAATGAATTATTGGTGTAGTTGTGAACTGATCCAAAAATTTTGGAAAGCAATTAAGAACTATTCCCAAAGAGCCACAAAACTGTGCATACCCTTTGAGCTAGCAATACCACTCCTAGGTCTATATCACAAAGACATGCAACAAAAAGGAGGGGAGAATAGGTTATTTATTTACTTATAACATCTCTTTTTTGCAGTGACTAAGAATTGGAAATTGAAGGGATGCCCATAATTGGTGATTGCCTAAACTATCTGTGGTATGAGATTGTAATGGAATATTATTGTGCTATAAGCAATGACATGCAGGATGTTTTCAGAAAAATCTCTACAAACTTACATGAATTGACACACAAAGTGAATAGAATCAGAAAAACATTGTTCAGGTTAACAACAGTA
Source organism: Sminthopsis crassicaudata (assembly GCF_048593235.1). NCBI lineage: Eukaryota > Metazoa > Chordata > Mammalia > Dasyuromorphia > Dasyuridae > Sminthopsis > Sminthopsis crassicaudata. The sequence goes on along the minus strand of NC_133621.1, from coordinate 94,967,318 downwards.
TTGTTTGATGAAGAACTGTTAATGACTTAGCTATTCTTAGCAATATAATGATCCAAGGAAATTCCAAAAGACTAAAAAGGAAGCATACCCTCAGCCTTCAGAGAAACAACTGATATTTGTGTACAGACTGAAACATGCTACTTTTTCACATTCATTTTTTATTTTTATTTTTAATTTATTTGCCTCTCTATATACCAGATTACTTACTGTCTTAGGGAAGGTAGAGGGGGAAATGGAATTTGAAATTTAAAAATTTATGTAAAAATTTTAAAAATGTAAACAAGAAATTCTGATGATTTCTAAGATGCAAAAGTTTAAAAATATTCAAGAGATAATACAGCATGACAAGAACAGACTTATTAACTCTACTAATTATTGATATTAACTTATAAGTATGATTTGTATAGAAAACTGATAATTATTTAAATATATCACAGAACATGATTTTTTTCTTAAATCAAAAATAAAGTATGAATTTTTGTTTGTAATTACAGATTGGAATGGGAAGTAGTTAGTTTATCATTACCTCCTACTATAACAGGGACTTCTTATTTTCCAAACATCTCAGGGCTTCCTTTGATATGCATTTAACCTGCTTTAGGTCAGAGTTTTTGTATGTGTCATGGGCCCTGGATTAACACTACTGCCCAGATGGAGTGACTTATTCTATTACCAAATTAATATGCTATACTCTCACCTGTTGATGACACTAGAGCCCATGATTAATTTGGCACTAGTAGTCATTTTTATCATCATGGCTCAGGATAAAAAAAAAACAACAAAAAAACCAAAAAAAACAACCTAGCCACATGAAACACCAAACCAAATTTATTACACTTTCTCAGTTGTTTTCCCTTCCTCTATCTTCTGCCCTCCCCCACATATATTTATCAAGTATCTAGTAAAAGGCTTGGGGGGAGGTAGAGAAAGTTGAAGCAAGCAAAAGACAACAGGGTTTCTTCTTCTTCAAGGAGTTTACATTCTGGTGTTTTATTCCAGTATTTTCTGTATATCCTATATCTATATCTATATCTATATACCTATATATCTATATCTATCTATCTATTTATATATCTATATATATACACACATATTTATATATATATATATAAAGAGAGAGAGAGAGAGAGAGAAAGAGAGAGAGAGAGAGAGAGAGAGAGAGAGAGAGAGAGAGAGAGAGAGAGAGAGAGAGAGAGAGAGAGAGTTTCAAAGCTATTGTTAATTCATATAATAGTGGAAAGAACCCTGTATTGGTTGGGATCTCAACTTATCTCTTTAATAGTCTTTCAATTGACAAGTTTGCATACCTCTCTGGGCCCTAGTGCTATTTGTGAAAGGAAGGTATCAAAATAGGTGATATCCAATGTCCTTTACACCTATAAAAATTATTTTCTTCTCTGAAAATTATACTATAATAATGATGCTTCTTAGGTAGTTTTTTTTCTTTTCCTTTTTTCATAGGAAACAGAAGAATGATAATACTTTAAGAATTAACCTTTAAGTAAAACTTAAATCTTGATTAGTGAGGCAGAAATATGAAGGGTAGAAGCAAAGCTTTTCTTCATACTGAGAGCAGGTAACACAAAGCAACGCGTTTGATTATGTATGCATCAGCAACTATGATTTATGGCACCTGTTTGCATCTGTTACATGATTGATGGGTTTGCAAGCCAAAAATAAAGCTAGTCACTTCACACCTGAGGTCTTATAAGTGATAGTTTGGTGGGAAAGATAGGAAAGAAAAATCATTAAATATACCCCTTTTGTTATATGAAAAGTTGGAAGCAAAGTAGTCAATCTGCATTTAGTAGGTCCATTTTGATATGATATAGTTAATTGAGTTTCCTTCACCATACAATGTGAATACATATGTGTGTGTACATATATATATATATATATATATATATATATATATATATATATATATGTAGGAACACATATCTACAGACACACATACATGCACATATATATTTGAAATATCTAATTGCTTCATTCAAAAAACATCATACAAAGAAAAAAATCCAGAAATGGAGTAAATTATTTTCAAGGGGAGGTGAAATTAAACTAATTTATTCTGATTAGTTTACTTTGATTAAGTTACTAAATTCTAGAGTTGTCTGAGTCACAGAAGCTAATTGAATTTCTCAAAATCTCATGATTCCCCCCCCACACCCCAGGCTGGGGTTAAGTGACTTGCCCAGGGTCACACAGCTAGGAAGTCTTAAGTGTCTGAGATCAAATTTGAACTCGGGTCCTCCTGAATTCAAGGCTGGTGCTCTATCCACTGTGCCACCTAGCTGCCCCATTCTCATGAATTTTAATAATAAAAGAGGTAGAATATAAAGACAAGTCTTCCTGGCTGCCAACCTCTCTTTCCATCTGATATGTCATACTTCTTTGCTTAATGTAAATTTGTAATAATAACAATAATTAATAATGTTATAGTGCTTTTTACTTTAGGAAGAAGCATTTTCTCTTTACAATGAGCTAGTGATTTGGTTGTTTAAATATTAATTGTTATTACTTTTTTTTTTTTAGCAAATGAAAGACTGAAGGGTTAAGTAAGATTTTCATGATCTTAAAAGTAACACTTGACTGTGCTGACATTAGGGTTACTTTTCTTGTACATGCCAAGTATTCTTCCCACAGTGAAGTAATGCCTCTAAAATGTCATTTTGGTCATCAAAAGTTCAGATTTGCAGAATAAGTAGACAGTCTTAGTCCCAGAAGACCCATATACTATACTTTTAAGGAAGTTTGAACTTTTGTTTTTATTATATTTTTGTCTCCAGACTTTTATATTTTTGTAAAAAAGGAAGTGGAGAGTAGTGCTGAATTGAAATTCTAAAATCCTGTTGTTCTATAACAGCATGAAATTATCTCTGTGGATATTAGGATAGATATTGGCAATCTAGTATAGGGGAAAAAAAGAAATTTCAGAACCTCCTAGTGTGGTTCATTTAGCTCATCAATGGTATACATACAATCTTCTAAGAGAACTGTTCTGGAAAGATTAACTTCTACACATGAGCAGCTAAAGATTGTTTCTGTAATAAGACATAATTATCCCTTCATCCATAAAGCCACATTGAACAAGAAACAAGTCATCCAATTCATTCTGCAACACTGTTATTTGGCTTGAATAGTTTCATTTAGATCCAGTAGCCCTTGTCAACAGGACATACAATGAATTGAAATCATGAAGTGGACCAAGGGAATGTATTCTTTTCATTTGCTGGGCTCCATCCACTGCTTCCAAAATACACTCAGGGTAACTAGAAAGATGAGGTAAGAAAAACTAGCAACAATATTTATTTGATGCTAATCTAAACCTACCAGAGAGTAAGTGCTTCTAAGATGTTCCCTGAGCAGATGTAGCAGTGGGATTCCACATTATATGGAAGGGGCCCAGCAGACAATGTAGTGTGAAAACCTTTGGGAAGTGACAATAGTTCCGTTTTAAAAGAAAAATGAATTTTAGTTTGTTAAAATGTTCTTCTCCCTTCCCTTTCTTATACTTTCCACAAAGCTTTGAAATTAGCTATTTGAATGAATAACTCCTTAATGCATTAATAACAATTACAAATCCACATCCCTTCTCACCTTGATGGTTTTTCAAGAACTAATAGAGAAGAGAGAGAGTTCCTTGCTCCATGCAAATAGCTTACTACAAGATATTTATTACAATTATTTGGAGTTTCTTACTATTCCCTAATAAGGAAAGACTCATAGTTCCTCTTTTGTTGTCTTTATTTTCCTTTTTTTCCCTTCTGTTTCAATTCTTGTGCCTTCAGATGCTCCTTGGCCTTACTAATGGTCCCAGAGCAGAAGGGATTTAAACCAGCCATTTTACAGAATTATGTCACAAGGATTACAATCTCAATTCATCTAGGAAACTCAGAAAGGGGATTTTATCTGGATGTCCAGATATATTATGTTGACACTTTGCTGCTGTCAATCTAGGAAGGAACTCTCTAGCTGTCAATTAGAAACCTTGCACTGAGAGAAGGATAAGCATTCAAAGGCTTTACTCGCTTTGTCTGACTCCATTAGCATTAATTAGCCACTTGAGCAGGAGATTCAGCCCTTCTTTTCTGCTTGGGAATGGACTCATTTTAATGGTATCACAGATCACACTGAATTTTTTCTAAGAAAGAGTTGTTTTTAACCATATGCATCAATTAGTTCTTCTGAGAACAAAAGAAACACAATTCTGGTGCAGCTTTTGTTTTCTACTTCTCCTGCAGAATTAAATAAAAAACATTTAGTCTTCTTAATGCCACTTTGCTCCAGATGCTCCCAATTCAGAGTTTATCAAAATTTCCTTCTTTTCTCCTTCATTATAGCATTGATCACAGAAGATTCATCTTTCACCTAACATATTGTTTACTGTTTGTATTTACCACTTCATGTTTTCCTTCTCTCTTTCAATTAAGCCTAATGTATTTGCTCTAACTTCATAACCATATGTTTGAAGTGGAGGTCAAAAAGCTATTTTTACTGTCTTTTTTTCTTATTGATTCAATTATCTTTTTTTCTAACAAATATATTTTCTCCTATCTTGACATTGACCTGTGTCCCTACCATCAAAGCTCTTGCCACAAGGGAAATACCCTCAATAACCTTCATCTCTGGGGTTTGCTCAATTACTTCTGTGATGTGCTTTATTTTGCTCTCAGAAGTAAGACCTGTCTGCAGAAGAATCCTAGACTTCTTATAATCCCAGTTATCAACACTTTAATGATACCCGCAAATTGAATTAAGAAACAGTACAAAGTATAGCACTAACAGGACAAGAAAGGGAAGCAATATGTCAGTACACAGCTTTGAACATTAAAATCAAAGAAGGTGAGGAGAGGAAATCTATATGAAAGCTAAAATAGCCTTGCTTCCCAGAAGATGCATTTATTAATTAGATCATTTACATTAAATGGTCAATCAATACTTTTGCTTCTTTGACTGCCATTTTCTTATATTTTGATAATTATTGTGAAGTGATTCAACTTGCCTTGTATTATTTTTTTTCCCTTGTAATTCAGTCTATGACTGAGAGAGAGTATATATCCACACAATATTGGGAAAAATACATTTGTCATTAGTGTATTCTTTCTTCTTTGACATTTCTTCTCCTAAATTTGGTACCATTTGCCCCATTTTAGTGACCTTGAATTTGTAATTTTTAAGCTTCCTGTCCTTGTTTCTACTTTCTGGATCTGGTGTCCCATCAGTCCCACTCTTCTCTCCTAACAGTATTGTTTTTCTTCATTTTTCTCAAGAAAGCAAGACTGTCTTGAAAAGCATTCATTCAAGTCCTTGATAAGATTATGTATTCATTATCCTTATAAATTTATTCACATTTAGGTATCAATTGCTTTTGATAGTCTAATAATTTTCCATTTTAGAATATTTTTATATTCTACAGGAGGTATAACTACAAGAGGTGATATTTAATAGTGAAAACCAGAAATATTGGTAACTTAGTTATATAATATGAACCCTCTGGTGCAAAATGAGATCCCCTTTTCATCATCTGGACTCTAGGTCTATGCTTGCAGCAAGTTACCCTAGTCTTCTGACCTTGAAGAAATCAGGTTGCCTTAGAAGCTGCATAGAAACAGTTTCATCCCATCATAACAGTAGTCCTTGTTATAACTTTAAGAATTACACAAATTTAACAGATATCACAAATCATTAAATACTCATAGACAGAGGCATATAGAAATGGAAATTGTCATATAAAAAGGTTTAAAAACCATCAATATTTGTTGTGAATATATGATTAATAATTTGTAATAACTGTGGATTCACATGAAGACATATAGCTTCCTAAGTTCAGAAACTATTTTATATATTTTTCTTTTAAAAGTAGATTCTAGCATCACATATACTCAAAATACCTTTAATAAGTATTTGTTCAATTAATGTATAAATATGTAATTTAATTATTAAAGTTTTAAATAGTTGCAAATGACTAGACAATGCTGAAGAATTGCAGGATAATACATGGTTTATCTTTAATAACACTTCTTCAACAAGTATGGAAAAAAGATAGAACAACTTTTTACTTGAAAATTAATAGAACACTGAAAGTAAAAAAACAAACAAACAAACTAAAAAAAGGCTGCTGGAAGAAATATAAAGAATGAAATAAGAATTTATTTTTATCTTATGATATTTTCCTTCTCACTAACATTATTCATTATTTCCTGGATTAAGAATTTCAGACTTGTAGTTCTTTTATTTTGGATCTACAGATTATAAATACAGGTCAGAGTTTCTATGTAGAGATAGTTAGATGGTGAAATGGGTAAACAATCATCTAGGAGTCAGAAAGACCTAACTTCAAATTTGACTTCAAATATTTAATAGTTCTTTGACTCCTATCAAGTCACTTAAACTCTGTCTGCTTCATTTTCCTTAATGTAAAAATGGCGAAATAGCATCAATCTCCTTGGATTGCTATAAGGATCAAATATATAATATTTGCATGCATATTGAATAATACATTTATTTTGTCTGGATCATACACTAAACTTTGCAGAAAGTCAGATTTCAGCTTGATATAATAAAAAACTTTCCAACAATTAAAGCTATATAACAATGTAAGAATCTGGAAGGAATGTAAGGAGGAAAGTAGATTCCCTCACTTTTAATTGAAGTCTTTGCATTAAGCTTTATTAATTTGGTAGTAAGAATATTGTAGAAGACATGCTTGTTCACCTACCTATTTGTGTAATTTCTTTTTGAGATTCCTTTCTAAATTTGCTGTTCTCTGATTAAGTTCATGTACTGCTTAGAGTATAGGCATGATTCATATTTTGAGAATAATTGCTTTGTAACTTGGATTTAAAAAGCAACATGTTATATTGGATGACGGAGTATTCTAGGATGTAGGTAAACTTGAGTTTAGTTCTTACTTTTGAAATCAGTTGACTACTATTTACGTGACCAGAGAGAAATCAATTAGCCTCCCAATTCTGCATAACCTTAAATTGTAATTTTTCAACCATTGCTTAAGAGATTTTCCACAGTTAGTAGTGTGGAACTTAACTTCTTTACACAGATAAAACACACACACACACACACACACACACACACACACACACACACACACACACCCCTTTAAAAAAAACTAAACTGGTAGCACATTTTAAAATCAAAGTTTTAGACCATTGATTTAATACATTAGCTATTGACTTTTCCATGACAATTTAAGGTACAATTTTGAAAGAGGTAATGGACTCATGCATTTAATACCAGTCATAGAAGCTTGGGTTGGTAGGTGGCATTTAATCAGCATTGTATGCTTCCCTTAGGAAAGCAGAGACAGATAGAGAAGAATCCTGATGAAGCAAAGATTAATTTAATAGTCCAAGAATCTCAAAGTAGAATGAAGGAAGCTTATTCAACTCTGATGGAGTTATTCTGAAAGGGTAAGAAATTCATACATGGCTACAGTTTAACTCTCCCTCTAGGTCCAGATACATGTACTAAGCTCTGTCCAAAGACCCTATAGCTCAATGATTATTTACTAATAAATTGATTCATCAACTATTTATTTAGCACCAAGTCTTGACCAGACATTATAAAGGACACAGGATAAAAAGATAAAATGAAACCTTCCTCTAAGAGCCTACTATATCTTCTATGAAAGGATGTTAGAAATTTAATTAATTTGTTCCAAACTTTCTCATAGTGTTCATTATGCATTTTTCATGAGTTATTGACATCAAGAATTCAAGTTCTAGGCAATAACCAAGAAACTTGTGCACAATTATAGCCAAAATTATAGTTCTAGGTAGCAACTTTATGACCCAAATGTTGTATTAATATTCTGCATGCAAATTGATTTTTAACATTTGTACAACTATGAACAATTGATATTATATTTTATATCCAAATTCATATTTATCCATGATTTCTTATAAAAATTTCACTTGATTGAATTCAAGATAGAAGGATCAGCATGTCATTGTATCAGCATTTATAGCTATTAAATATATCATCAGATTTATCTTTTTCATCTAATAAGAGGTAGGCTTCCTAATATACCAAGAATGAAGAAGAAAAATTTTAAAAGATGCTATGTATTGTTTAACCATATCTAAATGGTTATCTTTTCCCTAGTTTCTGGCCCATAATAGATAGTACAAATGCCAATTTTTAGCTTTTCTTGATATGGAAAGATTATTCTCTGCATGATTGATTTGGAAGTTTAGATTGGCAAAACATATGGATGTTTGTAATTTCAACTAATTTATGAACAAAGTTAGCAATAGAATGCCAACCTAAGGTGTTGCTTGAATGGCGAGGGATCTGTTCTATTCACAGTTTTTAATTACAGTGAAGAATTCATATTTTTATACCACCAAAGATACCATGAAATGATGGAAAATAGCAAGTTTTAATTTTACAACCTAAAAACAATAAATCATTTTCTCTGACCCTGGCTGCCACTATATATTACTAGTTAGCTAATAATTGTGGCCACTTGGCTAAGAATAAATGTCTTTCTGAATTTCTATCTCCTCAGCATTGGTTTTATTGTTTGATAGTTAATTACCTGCTAACAGGATTCCCCAAAGGAATCATAAATAGTGAATACATCACTTAAATAATAGGTACTACCCTCATAGATTGTTGCTTTCTTCTCAAGAATTTGCTTCTTGGTAGTTGTTCATTTTAAGAGGACTCTTCTTGGTGTTGATGATATGTCAAAGGTGAATATTCACCTTCTATTTATTCCTTATTTACCACCAAAAATGGTATTTTCTGTCTTTTTTTAAACAAATAGTGTTCATTTAATTAATTGAAACTTATAGTTACCTCCTTTTAATCCATTTTAAATTCAGAACAAGTTTACTATTTACTAATTTCAAGAAAAAAAAAGGAAAATTTGGTCCCTTCTCATGAAAAGGAATGAACCCAGATTTGTCATCTTCTTTTAAATGTACCAGAAGAAGGATTTGTTCTTGGCCATTTCCAGAGTTCCATTACTTCTGTCTTTATACCTGCAGGGCATGTAAGGGGACTTCACATCTGAGTTAAAATGTCATGTCAGGGCACTAGACTTCCTTTAAAAAAATGCTATTTTTCAGCATCTGCTTCTTTCTGATCCTTTAGCCTAAATAGTCAAATTTGCTGATACAGTGAAGAAATGCAACACCACCATTGGCTTTCCCCAGCAATTTAGCATGAAAGAGAAAAGCTGAGCTGGAAGTTTCACAATGCCTTATGACTGCTGATCAGAGAAAATGCAATTTTTGCAAGTTCTAATTTATGCTCTGATACAGTTGTAAGTTTAAAAAAATTAGAAGGTATAGGAAATGTAAGAGAGTAGAAAAATCAGCATGGCTTCCAATGTTACTTTTGACTCCTTTTTTTTTCTTCTTTTTTCTCCTGTCTTCCTCCACCTACTAATTTGTCTTTGGAAACATTACTTTTTGCTCATGATCAGCTATAAATTGTCAGTTGCTTAAAAGGTTTTTTTTTTTTTTTTTTTTTTTTTTTTTTTTTAACAATTCCGAATACATCCTTCTTTCTCTTCTTTCACTTCATCCTCACTTCCCACTGCCATTGTTAAGAGTTGTTTTTGGTAGATGTGCATTGCATTACATGATGGGATACATATTTATAATTTTCTTTTGGTGATAATATCAGGCATTCTGGCCATACATACCTTTTTAAAACCAGCCTGTCCATGATATTTAAGGTCACCTATGAACTGTTTAGAACTGGAAAAAATATCTTAGTTTGCATCCCTATTTTTATACTTAGTATCTGTATCAAAATGGTGTCTTAAATCAAGTGAATCACTTCATCTTTTCTACATCGAGTTTCCTAATCTGTTAATTCAAGGGGTTGAGTGTGTGGTCCTTAAGGTTCGTTCTAAATCTAGCATTTCCTGAATTTTGTTTTCTAGTTTACCCCGTCTCATTTTAAAAGTGAAGAAAAGTGGTAAAGTGATTTTATTCAGGGTCATAGAATGTGATATCTCAAGAATTAGAGCCCAGATTTTCAGTTTAGCATTCATTTTAATTAATACTTTTAAAATAAATCTCAATCATCTCAACATATTTTTTTTCAATTTCTTTCTTCTTCTTCTTCTTCTTCTTCTTCTTCTTCTTCTTCTTCTTCTTCTTCTTCTTCTTCTTCTTCTTCTTCTTCTTCTTCTTCTTCTTCTTCTTCTTCTTCTTCTTCTTCTTCTTCTTCTTCTTCTTCTTCTTCTTCTTCTTCTTCTTCTTCTTCTTCTTCTTCTTCTTCTTCTTCTTCTTCTTCTTCTTCTTCTTCTTCTTCTTCTTCTTCTTCATCATAGTTTTTACTTACCAGATATATGCCTGGGTAATTTTATAGCATAGACAAATGCCAAACCTTTTGTCCTATTTTTTCCCCTCCTTCCCCCCATCCCCCCAGATGGCAAGTTGACCAATACATATTAAAATACATATTAAATATGTTAAAGTATAAATTAAATACAATATATGTATACATGTCCAAACAGTTATTTTGCTTCACAAAAAGAACCAGACTTTGAAATAGTGTACAATTAGCCTGTGAAGGAAATCAAAAAATGCAAGTGGATATAGAAATTCTATGTAATAGTTCATAGTCATCTCCCAGAGTTCTTTCTCTGGGTGTAGCTGTTTCAGTTCATTACTGCTCTATTGGAATTGATTTGGTTCATCTCATTGTTGAAGAGGACCACATCCATTAGAAGGATTTGTTCTTGGCCATTTCCAAAGTTCCATTACTTCTGTCTTTATACCTGCAAGGCATGTAAGGGGACTTCACATCGGAGTTAAAAATGTCATGTTAGGGCACTAGACTTCCTTTAAAAAATGCTAGTAGTGTTCAACAACCTAAACAAATAACTCTCTTATAGTATGTTTGTATGGGATATTGTAGAAAATAGCTTCTGGGGTAATACTGCATGGAGAGCAGGGCAACCCAAGATTCCTCTGTTTGGTATGGCATGTTCTTTTCAGTGACCTTAGCCAGCTTCCTTCTCCCATCTGTTTGATAGTTACAAGTCTAATTCTCAATCAAGACATGAAGAGTTGTACTTTAGGAATTTTTTTTTCTATGTCATTCATGCAAAAGGAAAAAAAAATCTGGTTTTCTCAACAAGAGAGAAAGGAGGATATTTGGTTTTCTCTGATTCAGTACATGTTTCTGATTTTACTCACTTTTTATCCCTATTGTCTCTTCCAAAATGCTGTCAGCACAGTTTCTCAAGCTCCATTTATCATCCTGTAGACTAGTACCTCTTTACTCACTCACTTTATAATACCTGAGTTTGCTAATGCTGCAGCTTTCCACATTATAAAAGACCCTGGTGGGCTCCCTTGAGAAGGCAATTATCTATTATGCTTAGGGGACACAAAAAAACACCTCACATGGGGAATTGCCTACATACTCTTCTCATCTTGTGCCTGACCCAAACCAATTTATAGTGCCAACAAACACAAATTGAGTTCTGGATGTAAGGTGAAATAGCTAATTGAAAATCTACAGATCTTCTATTACAGAAACCTACCTGTAGTGTAACTACAAATTCCTAAAGAATTTTTCAGAATAGTTATTCAATAACAATCAAATCAACATTCATAAGTAATGAAAATTGTACTTATTTTTAGCCAGTCTTACATTTTTTTTATTTCCCTCTTAGTGTGTGTATGTATATGTATTTGTGGTATTATTATAATTTTTTAGTTAGAAATTTACATTATTCAGGATGGTGAATTAAATTAGAAAGGAAATATCATTGGTGTATTGGTGCCGTGGGGAATTGTTTACTTATAGGAATGTCTACATATCACCCTTAAAACTTTTTTTTTTAGTTCCTAATTATTATTTATGTTTTATGTACTATGTAGTAGGTTGAGATATTGAATTTACAATTAGTTGACCCCAAGGTCAAATCCCAACTAAATATCACCTAGCTATATGGCTATCAACAAATCACTTGAACTTCTCAAAATTTCATTTTACTTGTAAAATGCATTTAATAAAACCTTAACTATCTGCCTCAATGTATGTTTATTAGGATCAAATGGGAAAATATATGTAAAGAAATAAATAATATTTCTGAAGGAGTGCTAACTTGAGTGAGAAGACATGGATTCAAATCCTATTTATCTCATCCAATTCTTATGATGTTGCACAAATCACTTCCTGTGAACAATGATAGAATTGGATTAGATATCCTTCAGAGTCAAATCTAACTCTAGAAAAGTGGTTCTGTAGTTTTAATTGTTTTATTACCTGATTAGCATAGCATTCCTGAATATTACCTTTACATAATAATGTAATAGGAACAATTTGCTTTGTATTCCTGGCATTTAGCACAATTTCTTACATAAAGTAAATAAATATTTGTTGAATGAATGATCAATTCAATATTTGTTAACTACTTCTTTTGTAGAGAATACTGGACAAAGCCAGAGTGAACTACAAAATTTAATGAAGGTCTTGAACTTATGGAGACTTGAACTTTATAGAGATGATGTCTGGTCACATATATGTTTACAAAATTGTAATGTTTGGGTTAGCTTTCTGGAGGTCCTTTGGATGGGCCTTGGTCTCAGCAGTATAGACATTATGAGAATGGCCAGGAATAGAGTCTAAAGTCTTTATTCTGGCCCAGTCTTGATCTTAGTGGAGGAGTGTTAGAGAGCCACCAGGAGGATGGTCAAAAATGGAATGTCTCATTTTCAGATCTTCTCAGCCCTTAAATACCTTATTACCTTAAATCATTACATCATACTGATTAGGTGTGAACTAGAGAACCATTACATTACCATGCTAAGTACTAAGTATATGTATCCTAAAGAACCGTCATCTCATCAATTCCACTGAGTTAACATCTTTTGGTAAGTATTCTTGTTTCAAGTATTCTTCCCCAAAGTTCCTGCCCCCTACACAAAATATTTTAGCAAGATCTAATAATATGAAATGACTGGTGATCAAATATATAGTGAAATCTAAACCACATGGGGATCTTCAAAGTAAAGAGTCCTAGATATTAAGTTGAATGATCTGTGTTTAGATACTGTCTCTTCTACTTACTACATGATTGTGAATAAATCACTTAATCTTTCTGTACCTCAGTTTCCTCAACTATAAAATGTGAACTTTGAATTCAGTCTCAAAGATTGCTTGTCATTATGATGTACAAAACTAATAATATTGTCTATAAGCTTTCTGGTTATTGAAGCATGAGAATATATATTATTTATTTGAATCCTCTTTGAATTAATGGCTGGGACATCAGACATAGATGAGAAAATAAAACTTCAAATTGAGACCAGAGTAAAAACAAATGGAAAATATGCAAGAAATCATTTTGGTAATTTTTTTTTTTTGTCCCAGATTGGTTAAAACAGGTGTGTTAAATAACGTAATACAGGCTTACAATGGCATTGGGTGATGAGATCATCAAGAGCCTGAATTTGAAATGAGAAACTAATGAGTAAGGAATAAAGAATAGGGAGTAACTAAATAAAATATATTCTGATTCAGATGCTGTGAATACTGAAAAAAGTGACTTTGGAATCATCTGGTAGTTCTGTGTTTGAACTCTGAATTTATTCTTATTAAATAGAGGACCCACTTTTGGATCTCTAACACAACTCTTTTTTTTTTTTTTTAACTCAAAGCCCACTTTTGGATCTCTCACACCTGACTTTTTTTTTTTACTCAAGGTAGTAAGTGGTAGAGCTAGTTATTTAATTTGAGTCTCCCATCTCAAACTATATCACAATTTACCTTGTATCACAGTTTTTTATTGGTTTATTTTAGTTATTTGGCATTCTGGACTTTTCCATATATTTATAATTTTTAGTAACTATTTTTTCATAGAAAAGACACTCAAGAAATGCGTGGATCACTTCTCTATTTTAAAAGTCTCAACTCTCTCCATAATATCCTTTGTAAAGGATACTGACATATTATTCATACCAATTTATGTTTCAAAAATTCAACCTAAAAACATTTATTAAATTCCCTTTAATGTTTAAGATACCTAGCTAGGTCCAGGAAATACAGAGACCCAGATGAAAAAGTCTTTGTCATCAAGAAGCTTATACTCTATAGGATGAGGTAACATACATATATTAATATACATATAAAATAAATTGAAGGCAATTTGACTGAGGTAAGCACTCTGCTTTAGGGAGAAAATAGGAAAGTCCTCATTTAGAACTTGGTGTATGAGCCAAACTTTAATATAAAACTAATGTTTTGATATATATGAGAGGGGTAAGTTTTTTCCAGAGAATAACTTATTCAGTTGTAGAGAGTATTTGATATTGTAATAAAACTGCACCCCTTAATAGAGCTACTCTGATTGTCCTTAAAGTATAATCAAAGTCAATTATTTTCTGTGATGAAAAGAATTTCTGTTTACTATATAGGCTACTTACCAAAAGAAGGCAATAAGGATGATATAATTTGTTATCTTTGTCCATAAAGTAACAGATGGTACTTAATTGCTATGTTCATGGAAACACTCTGTCACATGTCTACTGAAACTTAAATCAAGGGATCTAAATGTTTTATCTACATGGTGTCAAATTTAGGTATAGCAAAAATATCCAGGTGTTTGTTATCATGTTGGATAAATATACATGTTTTCATATTTCATCCAGATGTTTTGATATGATCTTAAATTTATACTAATAAAATATAAGTGTTCAATTCAGTAAACATTTACCAAAGCTAAAATAGGCAGATTAATCAACAGACCATATGTCCTCCAAAAATTAATTTCAAGAGTGAGAATTCACAATGATTGGGGGGAAAAGGAAATAAATGGTGTATTTGATGTGTACTTTGGAGGGATTCTGGGAATCAAAGGTAAATAGGAAGTGACTTCTGAATGTGGAGGAACACTGAAATATTATATATGGAGAAACAATAGCAAATCAGTTTGATTGGAACATGGTACATGAAAGGCAATAATAAATTAGAGAAAGTTCAGTGGAGCAATAATGCAGAGTGTTTTAAGTTCTACAGTAGTGTTTTAAAATTTTGTTTTACAAGCATTAGGGAACCATTGGACAATTTTGAGTAGGAATGCTAGACAGCCACAACTATTCTTTATTAATAGAATTTGGAAGCCTTCTTAAGGATAGACTAAAAGAGGGGAGAAAATGAAAGTTAGATGAATAATTAAGTGCCTATTTCAGTAGTGCAAGTTAGATGAAAGAGATCTAGAACTAGGGTAAAGATTGCATGGTAGTTCAGCAATACATGGATATCATGTATAAGTGAGTGTGTGCATATGTGTATTATTGACTTTATTATTCCTGATAATGAAAAACTATATAGACTACACATATTATCTCTATTCATGCAATCTTTACCCTAGTTCTAGATCTCTTCCATCTAACTTGCACTACTGAAATAGGCACTTAATTATTCATCTAACTTTTTTCAAGTTATTTTTTTTTCTTCTGTCTGTATTTTCCTAAGATCCTTCCTCTCATCTCTCCCTCTTTTCTTCCTTCCTTCCCTCTCTCCCTCTTTTCCTCCTTCCTTCCTTCCTTCCTTCCTTCCTTCCTTCCTTCCTTCCTTCCTTCCTTCCTTCCTTCCTTCCTTCCTTCCTTCCTTCCTTCCTTCCTTCCTTCCTTCCCTCTCTCCCTCTCTTCCTTCCTTCCTTCCTTCCTTCCTTCCTTCCTTCCTTCCTTCCTCCCTCCCTTCCTTCCTCCCTCCTTTCCTTCCTTCCTTCCTTCCTTCCTTCCTTCCTTCCTTCCTTCCTTCCTTCCTTCCTTCCTTCCTTCCTTCCTTCCTTCCTTCCTTCCTTCCTTCCTTCCTTTCTTCCTTCCTTCCTTCCTTCCTTCCTTCCTTCCCTCTCTCCCTCTTTTCCTCCTTCCTTCCTTCCTTCCTTCCCTCTCTCCCTCTTTTCCTCCTTCCTTCCTTCCTTCCTTCCTTCCTTCCTTCCTTCCTTCCTTCCTTCCTTCCTTCCTTCCTTCCTTCCTTCCTTCCTTCCTTCCTTCCTTCCTTCCTTCCTTCCTTCCTTCCTTCCTTTTTCTTTATTGCTATCAGTTAAGCCATCTCACATTTGCTAAAGAGGATATGTTGAGCCTAATGTGGAAGTGTGGTCTTCCATGTAGTTAACTCCAGGCTTATGTCCAGAAATACCGTATAAATTCCAGCATTTCCTCTAAAGTTTTATTATGCTTGCTAAGCTTTACTTCCCTTCTACTTTTCTCTGCATTTAGTCTTTGAAATAAGGGGAAAATGATTCCCAGATATACTGTGATTTCTGACTGTGAAGGCATTTGAAACCAAAAAGGTCATTACACATATTGGCCAAAGTATTAATGCATTGTGACTAGTGCATTCTATGTCAAATTAATTTAAAATATTTACTCTTCTTTAGTTAATTAATCTTAACACCTGGATGATTAATAGCTAGATACTTAATGGTATGTCAGTCAACAAGTATCACTTAGATGCTTTTTATCATTACTATATTAATTGTTAGAAGGAAAACATTTGGCTTTTTCCCAGTGATTCTATATGGAAATAAATCTTCTAGAAATTATTTGACCTTAAAAATAGTCATTTTCTTTGCCTTATATTTTTCTTTTGATTCCAATATTTTTTTCTTTCCAAATCATAGAATTATAAAATATTTCAAGCTTGAAGAAACTTTTGAGATCATGAAGTAAAGGTCCCTCATTTTTTAAATAAGAAAATTAAGGTTCACTGATCTTAAATAAATTGTAAAAGTTTATAAAAGTAGCTAGCAGATAAATATGGTACTAAAACTTAATTTATCTCATTCCTGGGCTAATGTTTTTTTTCCCTTTCACTCTGCTGTGCTACCTCTAAATTAGAGAACATCACTTCTAACCTATGGAAAAAAGAAAGAGGTATGCATATTAATATCCCTTTCGGAGGTAACCTTCAAGAGATCATCAAAGATGCAAATAATGCCTTTATTCTGTAACAGGGTATTTCTCTTAATGCTTAGACTACGTCATAATTTACTTGGTCTGGACAGTATATTCACTGAACCTGATGACAAACATTCCACATCTTTTCATTCATTGGAACTCTTGTATAGATTCTAACTCTCTGTTCAAGTGAGTCCTCTATGGATCATCTACCCAAAACACTGGAATCTTTTCTTATTCTTTTTAAAACAGAAGGATATCAATATACAATTTATAATGTCCTGAAGACCTTTCTTGCTATGGGATTACTTCATCTACTTTCTTTATCTTACATATTCTCAATAATGTCTTTTATTCTACTGTCTACATGTAAATCATTGTGAGTAATGTGCTATAATAGCCTACTCATGTCTACTATTTTTTTAAGTTTTTTTTTTGTTTAGTTTTTAAAATTTTAGTTAAGATATGTGGGTTTGAACAATAACTGGCATCAAAAGCCATCACTGTAATTTAGTATCTCTTTCTTTGAATAAGTTATTTAACTTTCTTGGCTGTTGACCCTAGGAATTTTAACTGACATGGTTGAATATTTTATCTTATCCTAGAGATATGATTAAGCTACAGAAGATTTTTCAAATGAACTTTTATTCCTATCTTAGACTTAAAAAGAATCATGAAAGAGATGGGTCTTTGATATTTAACAGGTTTTGAAATTGAAACAAACAGTTCTGCAGTGTTCATTAGAACTATAGTTTTTCAGGTACTTTCAGGTATTATGATGATGAAATTCTTTGTTTTAAGTATACTCTGAATCACAACTAAGCTAAGGATAGTTGTTAGGTGGGTAAGGGAAGCCTTGGGCTATAAATTACTTGCTAAATTTATTCTGGATCTTGGGGGACAATGATGATGTAATCCTACATGAATGCACGTAAGAAAATAAAATTGATGCTAGAGAGGAAGTAAGCAGAGAGGGAGGAGGAAAGAAAGCAAGGAAGGACGAATGAAGGGAGAGAGGAAGGAAGGAAAGAAGGAAAAAAGGGAGGAAGGAAGAAGGAAGGAAGGGAACAACAGCAGAAGGTAGCAAGGAAACAATGAGGGAAAGAAGGAAAGAAGCAACAAAGGAAGGAAGGAAGGAAGGAAGAAAGGAAGGAAGGAAAGAAGGAGGGAGGTAAGGAAGGTAGGAAGGAAGGAAGGAAGAGAGGAAGGGAGAGAGGGAGAGGGGGATGGAGGGAGGGAGGAAGGAAAAGAAAGAGGAAAGAATTTCTTATATATTAGGAACTGTGCTCAGTACTTTATAGCTATTCCTCATTTGATTCTTGCAATACCTCTAGAATGTAGATACTATTATTGCAGTGCTTTATCAATTGCAACACCTGGCTGTCTGTGAATGGAAAGATATTATTCACTCCTTGAAGAGAGAAACATGTGGTTCCAGAATCTGTCTAGGAGCAATATGGGATACATGTTGTGAAGTTAACTGACTTTTCATACATGACTAATTTAACTAGTTGGTGTGTGAGAGAGAGGGAAGGAAGGATAAAAGGAGAGAGGAGAAGGAAAAGAAAAAAGAGGGAGGGAAGACTGGTGGAATGTTGAGAGGGATAGAAGAAGGAAGAAGAATTAGTTCAGCAGGTGGTGTATGCATATGCCTGCAGTATAGTACTGCCACCTAGGGTGTTTGGAAGTAGAGTCATATTGACATGTTATAACAGTTAAAATGAAAACTCCATATTCTTATACCTAGAATAATATTTTGATAATTGTGACTAGGTTAGCATAGTTCACTTTTATAGTTTCATTTTAAATGTAAGATTTATCACTTGTTCTTCACAGTAATCTATTGTCAGTGAAGAAAATGTCTTGTCACTTTTTTGTGGTTTCTCTTCTTAGAATAGTCTTATCGAAAATACAGTTCTGCTTTTTTGCTTTCTGACATTGTTGAGCTATAATGAGAGATAACTTTAGACTATCAATAATTTGAGGAAATTTGTTTTTTTCCCTTCTTTTAATAGATTGTGATGATGAATACATGTATAGAATGGCATAAAGAAAAAATCAATTTAGTCACTAAAATAAAGATTTGTAATTGAGGAAAGAAAGCTGTGAAAGTATGTGTGAACCCAGGTAAGCCACTTAACCCCTATTGCCTCAGGAAAAAAAAAATTACATGTTTAAATGACAGAAATTACTGTGTAGAATTATAGGGCAACATAAAGAAGTATTAATTGTGGAATAAGAATTTTTAACTAAGAAAAATCTTTCCCAAATATCTTAATGGATAAAATCAAATAATTTGACTAATTCCAATTACTTAGTCTCTGCCTAAATCTGTGTGCTGTGAGCACTATTTTATCCCAGCCACCAGCCATTTTTTGAATGGGTGCTCATTCCAAAAGACATTCAGTTTAATTTAGTTTTGATCTGTGAAACAAACTGTTTCAGAAACAATATTTAAACTTCTTTAGTGAGGAAGAAAAGGAAAAAAGAAACTGTGTTAAATACTTTGGAAGGATCTATTTAGCATGTAGTTTATAAGTGAGCTACATCCCATTCTTATAATTTTCTTTACAAATCCAAAAGGTATTTTTGATAGAATTCCTTGGCAATATATTCTTTGACCAGGTTAGGTTATTAAGTATATTTCCAAGTAATAAAGTTATGTTTTAAAAAGATCTACATGGTTCTTACTATATTAACCCAAACTCTCCTTAATTTAAAAGGTTTGACTCAACCTCATCAAATCTTTTAATTCTTCTTCTGGGTTTCTTACTTCTGACATATGAATGTTATTCTAAGCTTTCCTGAAATAAGGCTTTTGTATAACTTCTTGACCACATTCTCATCATGTTGCCTGAACTTTGTCCATCATCCTATTTGATCTCCATATCTTACTTCTTTTCAAACTTCAAACTCTTTTTTCACAATATTGCTAAAATGTATTTCTAAGGCATAATTCCAAGTATGTTGTACTCCTTCTCAATGAACTCCAGAGGATTTCTCTTATCTCTAGGTTCAATTACAAATTTCTCTGTTGTTCAAACTGCTTCACAACTTGGTTCCTACTCAGCATTATTTTGAGGATTATTTTCTCTTACTCCAAATGGGACTGCTTGCTGTTTTTCATAGAGGATATTCTGTATCCTGTCTTTGTGTCTTTATAAAAGCTATATCCCATATGTTAAATGCATTCCTGTCTTACATCCACCTCTTTGTACCTCTAGTTTCCTTCAATGCTTAGCACAAACATCACCTTCTACAATGTGTCTTTTCTGCCATCCCATCTACTAGAATCACATCCACCTAAAATTACCATTCATTTATTTTCAATGTACCTACTTCACAGAGCTATTCAAAAGTTCAAATGATAAAACTTTTGTAAAATATATTGGAAACCTTGAAAGTAGTATGTAAATGCTAGCTATACTCTTCTTCCTTTTCCTGTTTACTTACATGTAAACATATCTGCATGTCTAGAGAAGTTATGGTCTTTGGGGACCATGATTATTTAATGTTCATCTTTGTATTCGTAGCATATACTATAATATCTGGTTTAATTGATTGGCTAATTGTTGTTCTGTCCTATATTAAAAAAATACAAAACATAAAAAATATATTTTGTTTTGGTAACAGCCTCATTTCCCAGAGGACAAAAAAAAGATAAGGCAAATAGGCATATGTTGTTCTCCTTTACATGTGGAAATACTCATGGGTTTTATTTAGGTGTTTTTGCTGTTAAATTCAGAAAGAAAAAAAGAAAAATGAATATAATAAATATGATGTGATAGTTATGCTCTGAATTCAATACACTTTAGGATGGCTCCAAAATTTGGATTCCCTATATATGTCATCTTATGATGTCTTTGTTTCCTCAGTGTTTAATGCAATACATGTATATAATATATACACTAATATATAAGAGCTTAAAACATATTGATTGATTTCTATTTCAAGATAAAGAGGCAATACAACATATTATAACAGTTGGGAAAATCTAGAAGAAATAGCTTGGTTCAGTTATATCACTTAAATTCTCCGAGTTGCACTTGTCTCACCTGTATAATGGAAAGAAATACATGTACCCTTCCTAAGTCAAAAAAGGACTTTTGTGAGAATTTAATTGCCTGTTAATGCAATGTGCTGCTACTAATTATAATAAGAACACATTTATTTCATGATTATAATCTGATGACAATGACCAAACTGGGACAAAGCATTTGTATGTTCAAGGCAAGATCTAAAATTTGTAGTACCATGAATCTGAAAATTGTCCTCCTCCTTCCATTCTATTTGAACCCTGAGAGTTTAGAACTATCACTGTAACATATGAAGTGACTTATCACACACCACACAAACATACACACACACACAGTTATATATAGGACATAGAGAGTAACATTTTGTTGTATTAAATATAAGGATATTTTGAAGGGTATATGGAAAAGTATCTTTCTCCCATATTGTCTTTTTCTGCTATGATGTATTCTGGTGACCTTCTTACCTTTCATAGTATTGGTCTTGTACATACATCTTTTGATACATTTGTTATTTTCAATGAATGTCTTTCACATTCATAATTCTCTTCTGAAATTGTCATTTCATGTAAAGATTTTATATTTTAGAACAGTACTTATCTCAAAGGATCTAAATGTGTTACCCAAACTTGAAAAACAGATTGTCTAAACAAGCAACAATCAAACTCCCTTTATTTTGGGTGCTGTTATTATCTGCAATTTTTGGTTTCCCACAAAATCTATTTTTGTTTTTTGAAGGAATAGGGGGTGTGTATATTAAATGCAGCTAAATGGACCGAGAAAGAAACCCAGCTGTTTAACCACAAAATCTAAATTTGTAGCAGTCTTTTGGAAATATGTTGGAGTACTTCCCAAATACCAGGAAGATCCAATAAAACTGTTATTCAAAGGACCTTCGTTGGCAGAAATAGCAACAATGATGAGTTTATTTGAAAAAGGATTATTCTTATGTCATTTAAAAATTGAACCATTTAAATTTATGTTTAAGCATTTTCATGCCTTGATGAATACACATTCTTGGAATATAATAGAATATATTATCATCTTTAAAATATAAAATATCTGAACAGGAGGATTTTTTCAATTTAAATAAAATAAAAAGCTAAAGATTAATCAGATAACAATATCAAAGACCTATTGAATTGGAGAGAGTCTGAAAATCAGTTTCTACATAATGGACCATAAATAAAGTAGTAGCAGAAAGAGGAATGAATGAATCAGTGAATATAAAATATATGTATATATATGTATTAATATATATTTAATATATATTATTAATATATATTATATATGTAATATAAATATATATATATATATGTATATATATATATATATATGTATATATATATATATATATATATATATATATATATATATATATATATATATATATATATATATATGTATTAAGGGATTACCACATACCATAGACTCTGGTAAGTGATGAGGATATAAATACAGAAACAAAATAGTCTCTTTCCTAAAAGAACTTTGTTATCCTATGAAGGAAAGACAATACTTAAAAGTGAGTAGTGGTCAGAGAAGGATATTTTAGTGTACTGTGTCATATGATGGTAGGATAGTGTGGTAAAAAAAATAAAATGGTAGTATTTGTTGTGTTTTTCCTTCTAGACCAAGAGATTGACAGACAGGGGTTGGGAAGATACACATGCAGGAAAATAAGGTGGATGGCAAGAAAATATATTAGGGCTGCTAGATTTCATGGACCCTCCTACCAATCTGGATTCATACTCCCAAGATATACATTTAAAAAGAAGCTCTTTTGGCTTTTTTTGGAGCTTATTATCCATAAATTACTTTCTGGAAAGTTTATGATTAGCAGGGTAAATAAATATATCCAGAAAATAGAAAATAATTGATGATAGAAATGAAGAATTTGGGAAGAGGAATGAATTTTTTGTGTGACAGTAACAAATTTCACATATGAATATTATGTTAAATCCTTATATGGGGTCTAAATATAAATAGGTTCTAGGTATAAAATAATATGAATTTAAATATATAAAACAAAAGGTTTCTGGAGAAATCGGCAATTGATATGCTTTCATGTCTTCTTGAAAGTTGTTTTTTATTTATTTGTTGTTTGGCAAACATTGTTTTATGAATCATGTTTGGAGAGAAAAATAAGAGCAAAAGGGAAAATCCATGGGAGAGATAAAAAAATGTGTTGATTTACATTCACTCTTCTTTTTTTGGATGCAAATGGCATTTTTCCCCCAAAGTCCATTGTGATTGCTTGGAATCACTGAAACACTGAGAAGAATCAACTCTTTCATGGTTGATCATCTTACATTCTTGCTATTATTGTATACAATGTATTCTTGGTGATGCTTCTTTTACTCAGCCTCAGTTCCTTTAAATCTTGTAAATTTTCATTTATCTTGTAAAGTCAGCTTGCTCATCACTTTTTATAGAATAATAACATTCCATTAACTTCATATACTACAATTTATTCATACATTTTCCAATTGATGGGCATTTGCTTATTTGTCCATTCTTTGCTAACATAAAAAGAACTACTATAAAGATTTTTGCACATTTAAGTCCTTTTCTCTTCTTTATGATTTTCCTGAAATACAAACCCAGTAGTGTCATTGCTGGGTCAAAGAGTATGCACAGTTTTATTGCCTTTGCATTGTGATCTGAAAAGGAAGCATTTAATATTTTTGCCTTTCTACATTTGATTGTGAGGTTTTTATGCCCTAACTCATGGTCAATTTTTGTGAATCTGCTATGTATTGCTGAGAAAAAGGTGTATTCATTTCTGTCCCTATTCAATTTTTCTCCAGAGATCTATCAAATTTAGGTTTTCTAGGATCATATAAACCTCCCTAGTTTTTTTCTTGTTTATTTTGTGGTTAGATATTCTGATTATGAAAGGGAAAGATTAAGGTCCCTCACTAGAATAGTTTTGCTGTCTATTTCTTCCTGTAACTAGTTTAAAATGCTCTCTAGGAATTTTCTGCTCTACCACTTGGTTCATACATATTTAGTATTTTTGCTATTTCATTATTTATGGTACCCTTTATCAAGATGTGTTTTGCTACGGGAGCCACCTGCCAATGGCTGCTGGAGGTCTAACTCAGACCTATAGAATGGATCTCTTCCTGTGAGAGGATAATGATGATACAAGGAGACTGAGAAGTAGCTGCTGTTCTCTGACCTCCTGACTAAGAGACAGTTGTGTTGTCCGACCTCTCTCCTTTTCCCTCTGCCTCCAATTTATTTCATTCCCAGTCCACAAGCAGCACCTGTGTCAATAAAGGCTTCTCTGAAACTCCCTCAAGTGTCACAATGCACAGCTTCGGAAGCTCTTAGAGAATTAACCTGCCCCTTCACCCAGGCATGTCCTTAACAAAGATGTACTTTCCTTTTTTATCTTTTTTTTTAACTTTTTTTTTTTATTTTGCTTAATCTGAAATCAGAATCGCTATTCCTGCTGTTTTTTTTCTTGAGCTAAAAGCATAATAATTTCTATTCTAGCCTTTTACCTTTACTCTATAAGTGTCTCTGTGACACAGTTTCTCTGTGTCACATGTTTCTTGTAAACAACATATTGTAGGATTCTGCTTTTTAATCCACTCTGTTATTTGCTTCCCTTTTATGAGAGAGTTCATCCCATTCATGTTCACAGATATGATTACCAGCTCTGCATTTTACTCCATTCTGTTTTCTCACCTGTATATACTTTTGCTCTCTCTTTCCACCGTGTCCTAAGCCATGTGTTTTGTTCTCTTTAGCCAATCCCCTCCAACTTATCTCCTGTAACCCCTCCCCTTTCTCTTATTAGTGTTTTTTTGACCCATCCCACTCACTAACTTATCTTCTATCAGCCTTTCCCCCTTCTTTTATCTTTTTTTCTATGTTTTTTCCCTCTCTTATATCATGACCTTCTCTTTTCTTTTTTTTCTTTTTCCTCTTGCTTCTTCAGAGGGTTAGATGAATTTCTATACCTTATTGAATGATTAGATTATTTCCCCTTACAGCCAAAACTAATGAGATCAAACTTCAGACAATGTTCATTCCCCCCTTCTTTCTGTCTATCGTAATAGGTCTTTAGTACATCTTTATGTGAACTAATTTTTCCATCGTACCTTCCCTTTTCTCTTTTTTCAGTACAGACTTTTTCCTACCCATTAATGTATTTTTCTTTGATATCATCATATCAGAGTCTATTCAGAACCACACACAGAATATGTGATATTCCCCTCTATCTCTTCCAGTAACAGATACAGTTCCTAAGAGTTATAGTTATTGTTTTCTCATCTACGAATATAAACAATTTAACCTTTAAATATATATT
This sequence comes from Sminthopsis crassicaudata, assembly GCF_048593235.1. Lineage (NCBI taxonomy): Eukaryota > Metazoa > Chordata > Mammalia > Dasyuromorphia > Dasyuridae > Sminthopsis > Sminthopsis crassicaudata. Next base: position 94,942,056 of record NC_133621.1, on the reverse strand, counting down.
TTCCCCTATTTACCTTTCTATGGTTCTCTTGAGTCCCATGTTTGTAAATTAAAATTTTTGTTTACTTTTGATTTTTTTCAGTAAAAATCATCAAAAGTCCCTTGAAGCTCCATTGCCTCCCCTGAAAGCTGAAGCTGGGTCTAGTTAATTCTTGGTTGTAACCCTAGTTCCTTTGCTTTCTGGAATATTGTATTCCAGGTTCTCTGATGTTTTCTTGTAGAAGCTGCCAGATCCTGGATAATCCTGATGGTTGCTCCTTGATATTTGAATTATTTTTTGGGTTTGTTTTTTTGTTTGGTAGCTTGCAGTACTTTTTCCTTGAGATTTTTGTCACAACAATGTTTCTTGGATATTTCCTTGTGGGATCTATTTCTATGGGTGATAGATGGATTTGTTCAATGAGTATTTCTCCCTCTGTTTCTAGAATATTGTGGCAATATTTCTTAGTGATCTTTTGAAGAATGCTATCCAGGCTCTTTTTTTGGTTATGGCTTTCAGGTAGGCCAATAATTTTTAAATTGTCTCTTCTGAATCTATTTTCCAGGTTGATTGTTTTGCCAATGAGGTATTTCACATTTTCTTCCACTTTTTAATTCTTTTTAATTTGTTTAACTGATTATTCCTGTCTCACAAAGTCATTATCTTCCATTTGCCTTATTCTAGTTTTTATTGTGTTGATTTTCTTAGTTAACTTTTGTATCTTTTTTTCCATTTGTATTATTTTCTTTAGACAATTTTTTTTTCCTTTTCCTTCTCCAAGCTTTTGACTCTCTCATGCATTCTCATTTATTTTCACAATTTTCTTCTACTTCTCTATTTGCCTTTTGTAGTCTTTTGCGAGCATTTTAAAGAAGCCTCTTTGGGCTTTTGAACAATTTATATTACTATTTCAGATTTCCTTTATGTACATTCTGTCTTCTGAGTTTGTGTTTTGTTCTGCCCTGTCACCATAGTAGCTTTTTGTGGTCAATGTCTTTTCTGTTTCTTGATCATTTTCTTTCCTTATGTTTTGATTTTTCTTTTCTTTTCTTTTTCTTTAAGGTTGAGCTCTGCTTCTAGAATATAGGGGGCAATGTCCCAAGCTTCCTGTGCAACTCGGAGTCTTGACTTTGAGCACAGGGCCCCTCTTGTATTTGTAGGGGATAACTTTGCCTGCTTTTTCCAGGAAACAGTCTGGTTTCATAGAGTTTGCCTGGAAGCTGCCCTACTGATTTTTTTTTTTATACTCTACTGAGTCAGAACTGAGGGTCTTAGTTGCTGATTTGTTGTGATTGAGACTCTCTCACTGGCTTTCCCATAATTTCTCTGAGCTGGACTATTGAGAATGATATTTGAGGTGGAGAGTGGTTTCATTCCATCAGACTCTATATAAAAGCTTGGTTTCATGTGCTTTTCAAAGGAAACTGGGAGAACTCAAGTAGCTTCCTGATGTTGTGCTGCCATCTTTCAGAAGTTGACATCTTTATATACTTATGTTACTTTTTAAAAATCAATCCATTTACAGACATTTGAGTGCTTGTTACCAATGGATACACCATAGACTTGGAATTGGGACTGACCCTGTGATTTAATGTGTTCTGTGTATACATGCAGCTTCAGGTGAGAAGTGTCCTTGGCAATTACCAATGTAGGGTGACTCTTTCATTTCAACTTATAGTTTTGAAGATATGTTTGTATCACCATCAAATTAAGGGATTTAGCCAGGTTTATACTATTTGTATTATCAATGGCAGGAGAGAGTGGCTTTCTGTATAATGTGTCACCAGCACTATGATTTTCAGGTATAAGATGTGCATACAAATGTCCTTTGCAAGAACAGTTTAGAGTCAGGTTGGAAAGACAAGGCAGTAGCTATATCAGATCTAAAACTATATTATAAAGCAGTGGTCATCAAAACCATTTGGTACTGGCTAAGAAACAGAGAAGATGATCAGTGGAATAGGCTAGGTTCACAGAAAAAATTAGTCAATGACTACATTTAGCAATCTAGTATTTGACAAAACCAAAGGTCCAAGCTTTTGGTTATAAGAATTCTATCTGACAAAAACTATTGGGAAAATTGGAAACTAGTATGGCAGAAAGTAGGCACAGACCCACAGCTAATACCATATATCAAGATAAAATTAAAATGGGTTCATGATCTAGACATAAAAAATGATATTATAAACAAATTATAAGAACACAGGATAGTTTTTCTCTCAGATTTGTGGAGGAGGAAGGAATTTGTGACCAAAGAAGAACTAGAAGTCATTATTGATCACAAAATAGATAATTTTGATTATATTAAGTTAAAAAGTTTTTGTACAAACAAAAATAATGCAGACAAGATTAGAAGGAAAGCAATAAACTGGGAAAATATTTTTACATCCAAAGGATATGATAAAAGCTTCATTTCTAAAATATATAGAGAATTGACTCAAATTTATAATAGTCTAAGCCATTCTCCAATTGATAAATGGTCAAAGGATATGAACAGACAATTTTTGGAACTATGGTTCTGTAAGAAAGGATCAGCAGGATGATTTCAGAGGGGCTTAGAGATACCTACATGAACTGATGCTAAGTGAAATGAGCAGAATCGGAGATCAATATACATGGCAACAATTATATGATAACCAATTCTGATGGATGTGGCTCTCTTCAACAATGAGATGATTCAAACCAGTTCTACTTGTTCGGTGATAAAGAGAGCCATCTACACCCAGAGAGAGAACCATGGAAACCGTGTGTGGAACACAATATAGCATTCTCACTCTCTCTGTTGTTATTTCCTTGCATTTTGTATTCTTTCTCAGTTTTTCTTTTTCTTCCTTCTTGATCTGATTTTTCTTGTGGAGCAAGATAACTGCATAAATATGTATTCATATATTGGATTTAACATGCATTTCAACATATTTAACATGTATTGGACTACCTGCCAGCTAGGGGAAGGAGTGGAGGAAAGGACGGGAAAATTTAGGATAAAAGGTTTTGCAAGGGTCAATGTTGGAAAAATTGTCCATGCATGTGTTTTATAAATAAAAACTTTAATAAAAAAAGAAAAGACAAGGCAGGGTCTCAGAAAAAAAATGATTTAATAGAATGATACTACACTGAACTGTGTGATATGGTCATCATGTGTCAAAAAAGTTGAAGAAGGAAAAGATCAGTAAGCTAACATACTTTGAGAGTTTAAGTGTACTTGGAAAGAAAAAAAGGAAAAATGGAATATGCATATATACTGATGTGAATAGTGAGTCTTCCTGAGTGAGAAAAGAGCTGGTTGAAGTGAACATAGCACACCAAAGAATAATCAGAACAACTTTCAATAAATCATCTCAAGTGAGAGCCACAATATGAACAAGGATTTTATGGAGTATGGACAAATAAAATGGATAGGTGAGTTGTTTTAGATTATTAAAGTTCTTGAAAATCAGGTGGCAAGATCCAGTAGGCAGTAGGAAACTGATATGGATTCTTCTGTAGAAGGCTGACTTAATTATGGTTTTTTAGGAAGATTACGCTGGCAGTGATGCTCACAATGAATTAGAGGAAAGAAAATTTGAAGAATTCTAGTAAGAAGATAGTTGTAGTTATCCTTCATGAGATGATTACCTGGACTTCACACATATTGTTCTGTTTTTCAAAATGTATATCAAACTTTAGATTATTGTATAATGGTTGCAGAGTGCAGTAATCATCACAACAACAAGAATAATAAAAAGATCTTCCATTCATTTGCTTCTTTCTCTAATGTGATTTTTTGTTTGTTTGTTTTATTTTAAATTAGCTGTGTTTGGCAGGACTCCAGTAAGACAGTTTGTGGATATTTTGTCCATCTGTTTTTACTTTCATGGCTGACTGCTTATTTTGTGTAGTTGTTGCTCTTGTATAATTTATTTGTCTTTGAACATGAATCATTCCTTCTCTAAAGCAACCAGATATTGTGTAGATTTCATTCCATCAAATTCTTCATGTAGCTGAACTGCTTCAGGTTCAAGATTTGATATACTCTTTGTTGTAGTATGTCTGTATTCTCCTAGGTGAGAAAGGAGAAAAGGTAGAAAGAGGAAAGGTTGGGAAAGAACAGAGTAAGTGATGAAGGAAGGAGGAGAGAGAGAAGTACTGGAGTCAAAAGACCCTCATTTGAGTGCCATCTTATTTGTACTATATAACCATTAATAATCATAATCATAATCATAATGATGAGAGGAAGTTATTTTATAGTACCTACTATATGGTTAGCATTATGCAAAGCATTTAACAAAATTTCTCACAGTTTTTCCTCAGAAAATCTCTAACAGAAAAGTGCTATTGTTATTTGTATGTCCATTTTGTAGTTTGGGAAATTGAGGCAAACAAGGATTCAATATCATACAAATAGTAAGTGTCTAAGGTTGGATTTTTTTTTTTTTAACCCATAACCACGCCGACTGGCTTCTTTTATTTGGAGGTAATGGGGGCATGGCTTAACAATGAGCAGGGGCAGAGGAGCCACGGGAGGGGAGGGAAGGGCCTCCCTTCCCTCCCCCAACACATAAGGTTGGATTTTAATTTAGAACTTCCTAAGGACAGACCCAGCGCTCTCTCTACTATTTACTACCAGTTCCCTCAAAGTAGTGACTTCCCTTCACTGACTCTTAGATCCAAGGCTTGTGTCTAATGATTTATAAGACCTCTTTTAGGCAAGTGATTCTTACTGGGGGCAAGTGAACTTTTGTGGTTTTTAAAACTATTTTGAAGACTATATTTCAAAACATTTGGTCTATCAGAAAAGAAGGAAAGGAGACATGTAAAAAGGAAGGAAGGAAAGAAGGAAGGAAGGAAGGAAAGAAAGAAAGAAGAATGAAATTGAGGAAGAAAATATGAAAAGAAGGAAGGAAGAAAAGATGAAAAGAAGAAAGGAATGGAGGAAGAGAAGAAAAGAAGGAAGGAAGAAAGGAAGGAAAGAAGGAAGGAAGGAAGGAAGGAAGGGAGGGAAAGAGAGAGGGAGGAAAGAAAGAGGAAAGGAAGGAAAGAGAAGGGGAAGTAGGCACTGTGAAATCTTCATTGGGGCAGCTCCTACTCATTGTGATTTTGTTTTTCCTTCATTCTCAGGAACAACCAAATTAATTTCCTGGAAGTTAATGAGATCACCAAATAAAATATTGAGAACTCAGAAAATAGTGAATACATGGTTGTAGAGCTGGTATGATCTGGATCTGGATCTGGAAGATAATTCAGTAAAAGGCCCCCCAAACTAATAAATGCACATGGAGACAGTGTTCATTAGTTTTAAAGGCTGTCAGAGAGGAGAGTGAGAATGAGAGTGTGGTTACTGAAAGCTAAAACATGAAATTCAAGAAAAGGGAACTAATTTTTCAGGAGATGAGAATTACAGGTTAAGGCTTATTAAATCTGAGTGGCCATTAGATCACTCCATGCTCACATAAATACAACTATATTTTAAATGTATTTTGATTTTCAAAAAAATCTCTACAATTATTTACCATATAAATAAGTGAGATTCATATAATTAAATTAATACTGGATTTCATCTTTGTCTTTCTAAGTTGAGTGGTTATTAGAAACTAGATATTCACTGTGAATGGAGGAATGAACTGAAAAGAGTGATTTTTTTTTTCTCAACCTATGCATTGAAATGCTGATAGCTATTTTATGTTACTTGTTTTTGTAATCTGAGGTTCAGAATTAAGTCTGTAGAGCAGTCAATATACTATCAACTCTGACATAGTGAAATTGATTAGTTAAGAACAATGCATGTGAATTAGAATGGAAATTTCCTTCTACTGATTATCACTGGTTATATAGATGAGAGTGCAGGAGAGGTACATAAGCAGGTAAGAAAAGGAAGAGACTTCAAAGTATTGTACTTTTAAAGTCTTAGTATCAGAAACCAAAAGGATCTAATACTTTGCTGTAAATTCATCACCTCAGAAGTTTAACCTGATGACCTTATCATTAAGAAATTTTTGTCATTTCCAAATTTGTTCTGAAATGAGTAGTATCTAGTTCTGAAGAAGAAATAAATTTGTGATTTTAAAAATTTACTTTATTTAGTTAAAAATGTATAGTGTTTGTGTCTCTGTGTGTAATTTTTTAATTTATATTTTCCTAAAACTGCAGTAGTATTTAATACATGGTAAGGGATTTGGGATACAAGCTATAGAAGGAGATTATTAAATTTTTGTAATAGTTTTCTAAGCAATCATTATAGCTCCAGTATTAGTGGAAATTCTTAAATATGTGTCCCATAAACTTTGGAATAATTTTCCAGGAATAAAATCATTATATAATATATAAGGTGGTATCAATAATATTAATGAATAGTAGTTGTAATATAGATTAAATATATTGTACTATATAGTGTTCAGGACTTGAAGTCAGGAAGTACTCAGTCCAAGAGTCCCTTCTAACCCAAGCTAGGTGCTGATTCTCTTGGACTTGATACTAAATCATAACCTTGCTATCTGCTTAGGAAAGGAAGATTCGATACTAGTCTTGTAATTCTGTAACATTGTTACATTGCACTGGGACTGTTTTAGTATTGGAATGACAACTTTCAAATACATATATCTACATAAAGTGATGCTATGTCTGGCAGTATCTACATAAATATATGTACAGTATATACATATATGTGTATATATGTATATATATACAGTATGTACATAAATATATGCATATAGGCATATATAAGTGTATATATAGATATAGATATAGATATGACATGCATGTGTGTATAGATGTGTGTATGCAAGTGTGTATGTTTGTGTATCCCTAAGACCTTTCAACCTTAAATATGCCATCATCAGGGAACCAATAACTTACCTATATCAGACCCTTGATTTCTATGAAACATGGAATAACCATAAGGTAGCACTGGGAAGATCATCAAGAATTCTCCATGGTTATAAATGGCTCTTTGGTGAATATGAAATAGTTCTAAAATATTGTTATATACCCAAACATAGGATGGTCCACTAAAAAATCAATTAAGTATACATTGTCAATGAAGCTATCCAGACTTTTCTACCTTAAACTCTTTATTTCTTCCTACAGTTCCCATTAGAGTTTTGGCAGTCAAGAAACATAATAGTCCTAGTCTGACTCTCACAACACTTATTCAGCCAATCAATCAGCAACTGTTTATTGACCAGCTTCTGTGTGTTCAGAATTATTTTGTATTTATTTCTGTTTATTCATTTTTCAATCATGTTTAATTCTTCATGACTCCTTTTAGGGGGTTTTCTTGGGAAAAGGTATTGGACTGGTTTGCCATTTTCTTTTCCAGCTAATTTTACAGATGAGGAACTGAGGCAAGCAGGTCAAAGGTCATCCATCTAATAAGTATCTGAGATTAAATTTGGACTCAGTCTTCTGACTTTAGTTCTAGCAGTCCAGTCACTGGACCTCATAGCTGCCCCACTGTATAAATACCATATAATAAATATGCACTGACTTCATTGTCATAGGGAACAATTGGAGTGATGGTATCCTCTATCAATGCTAATAAAAGTTATTTCTTATTCAGTTATTCAGGTATATTATGTTAGATTTAGATCTAGAAGGAGACTTGGAAGCCACTTAATTCAAACCCTTAATTTTTAAATTGTGACTTTTTCATAATAATAATTAGATATATAGACAAATAGACGGAAAAACAGAAAGACAGATAGAAAGACTGATTTATAAAAAAATGAACAGTTGTCTCTACCTCCAACGAACTAATAAGTATCAGAGGCAGAATTTGTTTTCCTCTCTCACTCCAAAGTTAAAACTCTAACCATAATTCTGTTTTCATTTCATAGTTGCTTTGGCATTTAAAGCTTAAATAATTTTCATGGAAATACATAGCTAGTAAATGTCAGAGGCAGGATTTGAACAGAAGTCATTCTCATTCCACATCCTACACTCTTCAAAATCCTGCCATTCTCGAAGATGACATGAAAAATTGAATATATTAGAATATATTGTACCCAAAGAATGAAGTATGGGGTATGAATGCAGTTTGAAGAATACTATTTTCACTTTGTTTTTATTTCTGTTAGTAGTGTTTTTCTCTTTGGTTTTGATTCTTCTTTTACAATATGATAAATGTGTACATGTGCTTAACATGATTGTACATGTATAACCTATATCATATTGCTTGCCATCTTGGGGAGGAGAAAAAGTGAGGAATAAAAATCCCTTGGAACTCAAAATCTTATAAAAATTAATGTTGAAAACAGTCTATTTAATTGGAAAAATTAAAATAATACTAAGTAAAGCATTTTTATCATAATTACTTTTGTAAGACATTTTAATGAGCTGCTAATCAGTGAAAAGTATTAAGTTGTTCTTTTGTAGGATTGTGCTTTTGCAAAAATGTTGATAAAATTACTAAAAAGCATTTGATTACAAATAAGAACATTAATAAGTTCTACATATAAACTCTATTTTCCCATTCAAATTATAACTCAAGTGCAAGTAAATTCAGCTTAGTCCATAAACTGGGATTTCTTTCATATATTACTGGAACCTCCTCAATGCTTCCAATTTCTCCATTACAATATTACATTATACTGAAATCTGAAAACATACTTGAATTAAATACACTTTTTGGTTAATAGTCATTGCAAATGTGCCTCCTAGGTCACACAGTCTAACAACTACAGCTTTTGAAAGTACTTGGGCATAGTACCTTAAGTTAAGTACCTTAAGATAATACCTTAAGAATGTACAAACATATACCTCCCTTATACCAAGCTTTAGGATTTTTATAATCCAGTTATAAATTTCCACACTCAGCTTCTATTAATCAATCACATTTTTCCTGAAGTAGTTTAGAGATTTGGAGCATGGAACAATACAAAGGAATAGGGCCAAGATAATGGAATAGCATAACAGAAATTCATACAAAGAAGCATTCATTTTTGTAGAAACAAAAGATTCAAGTCTATCATTCAATTCTGCCCTGAAAGTTGGAATTGAGGTCAAAATGGATAGGAGGAAATCCTATAATACTGTAAAAATGACACAAGGCTGTATACATGCAATATTTTGGTTGCCAAATTTAACATCTGTTGTAGGTTCACCAAAAGTGTATCATTTGCCATATCTTGGTATGGTTTCTGCTCAGTAAAAGAGATCTGGACCAATACCTAAGGAAGTCCAGGACATGTAGATATATCTGCTGCCAACTGAATAGTAGAGGCATGCATATATCTTGGAAGAGACTAACTAATCAAACAAATGTGGCTTCAGTAATTATGAAATCTCCTCATTAAGCTGAATATATTCTCTGGTCTTTTGGCTATGATCAAGTAAAAAAAAATCTTCTCATTAAGATAATGGGGTTAAATAATATGATATTCTATCATTTCCCATAAAGGAGAAAAGTGTATTTTTGTTAACTATATTCATTTCATGATTAATTTTATATTTTTAGGATCTTGTTCATTTACTAGAATACATGATTAATTCTTTATGTACTCAATTGCAAATTTGACAAAACTCAGCGGACATAAAAGTTAACTTTATAAAAGAAATTAAAGGTAATTAAAAATAATAACATGATTATAATTAATAAAAATGAGAGAATTCTTTGAGTACTGCCAAAATTTCTTACTTAGATAACAATTAGGTAATAACCTGTACATTTTAATTAATTCACTTGACAATACAGGTGAGCATTATTTTGACACTGTATATTTTTATTTGACTTTTAGTATAGTAAACAAAATGGTTGGAAAGAAAACACATTGAAAACATCTGTGCTCTACATTTTTTTCATACTAATAAAGTATTTTTAAAGAAAATAATAAAGAAAATTAATTCTTGAACAGGCATTTAAATCTGGAGAGTTTGTTCATGATTTTCATGCCTTGTATTTTTATTTCCATAGTTTTGAAAATACTTTATATGCATTATTTCACTCATGCCTTACCTTATAATATCCTGTGAGGTGATCCTATGTCATCATTCACATTTTTTAGGTGAGGAAATTGAAAATCAGGAAGAATGTGACTTGTAGAAAGTTACCTAAATATTCTATAAATGTATTAGTATTAAAAGCTAAATTTTCTAATTCCCAATATTCCTTGGTTCTATTTATTATGCATATATGCATACATATATAAGCCCCATAAAGGGTACAACCTTTTTTCAAATCTTTAATTTTATTTAAATCTAAAGGTATATATTTTCTCCTTTTTTGACCTACGGAATCAATCCCTTCAATCACAGGATATGAATGTGTAAAATCACTTATATCCTGTCCTTCTCTCTTAGCTTTAACCAATGCTTTTTCTAATCTTGTCATAGGCTGCTTAACAGGAGATTTTGTTTATACTTCTGCCTCTTCCCCTCCTCCTTCTTGTTCCACCTCTGAAGGTTTAATTTTAACAGACAGAAGGAAACAGATGAAGAAGGAAACAGATAGGTGGCAACAAGCACCTGGAGAGAGACAGAATTAACAGGAGTTAAACACAATTCATTTTTGAGCAATTAGCTGGTGAAGGTTGGTATGGAGAGAATTCAGAACAGATTAATTATACCATGACAGTGTATGAGTAAATTGCTAAGGCTGCAATAAAAGCTTGGGGTACCCTCCCTGGACAGAAAGATCGGGGAGAGGCTTTCACTAAAATAGAGCAAGGTCCCAATGAACCTTTTGTGGATTTTGTGGGACATTTGCAAACTATTGTCAAAAGAACTATTGGAGAAAATGCAGCTACAGAAATAATGACTAGACATCTGGCTAAGGAAAATGCCAACGAAATTTGTAAAATAATTATATGGGGATTAGACAATGATGCTCCTTTAGAGGAGATCATAAGATGATATGCTACAGTGGGAACAAGTGCTTTTTACACCCGGACTATGATGAACATGGAAAGACAGGGTCCCTCTTGGCAAGGGATTTCTAGAGAAATTCGTCGATGTTTCCAATGTGGAAAAATTGGACATCTAAGAGCTCAGTGTAGGTATGGAGATAGAGTGAGAAGACAGAGTGAAAGAAGACCTAAAACTCCATGTCCAAAATGTCACAAAGGCTTTCACTGGGCCTCAGAATGAAGATTGACCCAGGGAAATGAGAAGTGGGGCCCAGCTCCAAGCTATCAGCCGAAAAGCAATCACATGGAAGAAAGGGATTACCTGATCAGTCAGACAAAAGGCAATCAAATTGCAAAAATGGATTACACTTGGGGAGAATACAGGCCTTTTAAACCAAGAGGGCTGTGTCCAGTGCAAACAACCCCAATGTAATTGCCAGATGATGAGAAGATATTTAGAAAGTGGTAAATAGAAGGAAATTACATAGGTTAAATGCCTGGGAGAGAGGTTTTGCTTGCATTTTAACAGAAAGAAGGAAACAGATAGGTGCCAACAAGCACCTGGAAAGAGACAGAAAAAGAGAAAAACCTAAAAATAAAGAAGATCTAAGAAACATCTGACACTGAAAGAGCATGGCTAATAAGAAGACTGTTAAAGAACTTTAAAACCAATAGGAATCATTGGATTTTCTAACACAAGATGAGACTAATGGACAATGGTTTTATGGAAATTTATAAATTCTCAATTTATGATTATTTTATCATGTTATTTATTACATACTTCTAGCATGTATTATGTTACTATGTTACTGTGTGTTTATGTAATTTATGTAATTATGTGTAATACCTCCCATATTGATGGATTTATGTTTCAAGGTTATGACCACCCTATGTTCTAAATCAAAAGAAAGGGGGAGATGTTAAGTTCTTACTAAGTGCTAAGTCGGTACTTAACAATTCTCTAGTTTACACCTTTGGTTCCGGCTTTTAAGGGGAGTTTACCCCTTTGAACTTCTTTGGAGGAGTTTACATATGAAAAGGAGTTTACACAACCTTTAAAAGGAGCAAGTTCATTGGTTGAAGTAATTTTCCCACAAACCTTTGAATTCTCACATGTCCATTCTCTGGGAGGATAAAAGAAGACAACATTGAGCAAGGAGTTAGTCTACTCTAGGACAGAGTTGGGACAGCTCTCTGGAGGAAGAAGAGTCTAGTCTGGGATTGAGTTGAGACAGCAGATCTCCTCCCAGAGAGTGATCAGCAGTTTCTGGAAATAACAGAACATTACATTTTGGCACCTAATGTGGGGCAAGGACTTTCGTTTATCCTGACAAGGACTTATTCTGAGCCCTTCAGAGGAGCTAGCCTGAACCTTCACATAGTATTATATATAATATATTTATTATGTATTACAACATATATAATATTATATGCTATATTATATATATATATAATGTATTGAGAGAGATGGGGGAGAAGGGGAGGAGGAAGCCAAAGACAGAGGCTATTGTAGAACTAGTCCTACATGCAGCTAGAGTATCCTGAAAAGAATTCAAGGCTATCTAGCCTCATCATTGACTCATGTCAATTACACATACCTGTATGCATTCATCTTTCTCTGTAATATTCTCTCTAAAATGTAATATTCTCTTGTTGGGGTTTTCTTGGGGTCTCTGGAGGCAGCCTTCCTTTCAGTTCAGTAATCATCACAAGTACAGTCAGAGATTAAAGTCCAAATTCTTTATTGTCTCTTTCAAAATCTTGTCTGGTGGCAGTCCCAGGTTGGGGATATCTAATATATATATACATATCTAATAAACACTTTAGATATCTCTCCAGAGATTTCATTTATTCAAGCCCAGTTTCTAGATCCAAGTATGGGCAAAGCTACTGAGTTCTATCTTAGTGCTAACAAAGAGATCAGTGCAATCACTTGTCCACTTGTTTGATCTTTTTACTTTTGGTGTGCTAAAGAGTTCTTATCTTCTCTTCAGAAACATATATATCTCTGACAGGCAGTTTCCTATAAATAGAATCACAATATTTCTAGTATTCTAGTATTGCTTCTAGTATTAATATTACTACTAATTCTGCTATTAATATTACTTCGCTGACTATTATACTTTTTAGCAAGATATTTCCTTCTTTATGCCATCATGCCTTTAATAAGTTTTTCCATATTGTTTTCTAGCTGAAACAAACAAACAAATAAGTTATTCTGATTGTGACTTGGCACGGCAACAACAGAGTCATAGTGTTTTAACTAAGCATTTTACATATATTGTTTCATTTAATTTTCACCACAGCCCTATGAGGTAGGTGTTGTTATTACTTTCCTTTAATAGATGAGGAAAATTGAGGTGAGAAAAGTTCAATGTTTTGACTAAGTCCACAAAGCTGGTAAATGTCTTAGATGGAATTATAATACTGATTTCCCTCACTTTAGCTTCAAAATTTAGTGTGATCTGTTTGTTGAAAAAATGAAACTGGGCTTGAATAAAAATCTCTGCAGAGATATCTAAAGTGTTTATATATAAGTTAAATACAGCCTCTCTTTGGTTACTGGCCACCTTCTCAGTATGGAGCCTTGTATGGACCTAGTTTTAAATAGTATTTTTAAGCATTAATTTTTACAAGATTTTGAGTTTCAAATTTTTATAATTCCCTTGATTCCCTCCTGACTTGTTAGAATGGTAAGCTATTTGATATAGGTTATGCATGTGCTATCACATAAAACATATTTCCATATTACAGTCATGAAAGAAGAAACAAATCAAAAGAAAAAAAGCATACAAAAAGAATAAAGTAAGTGAAAAAAAAGTATGCTTCAATCTGCATTTGGAGACCATCAATTATAGCATTTCTTTTGTGAGTTTTTTTTTAACTTGTCTTGAATCACTGTGTTGCTTAGAAGAGCTGAATCAATCACAGTTGATCATCACACTATTGCTGCTACTGTGCAGTTATTTTCATAGTTCTGTTTATTTTACTCTGCATCAGTCTTTCCATATTTTCTGAAATATGCCCCTTCATCATGATACTGAATAATACTAGCCCTTTATATTATTCATATATCATAGCTTGTTCAGCCATTCCCAAATTGATGGGCATCCCTTCAATTTCCAATATGTTGTCATCACAAAAAGGGCAGCTATAAATTTTTTTGTACATACATGTCCTTTTCACTTTTTAAAAATGATCTCTTTGAAACTCGAAATACAAAAATTAAAAGGAGAAATCAATAAAATTGAAAGTAAAAAAACTATTGAATTAATAAATAAAACCAAGAGTTGGTTTTATGAAAAAGCCAATAAAATAGATAAACCTTTGGTAAATTTGATCAAAAAAAAGAAAGAGGAAAATCAAATTGATAGTCTTACAAATGAAAAGGGGGATCTTTCCACCAATGAAGATGAAATTAGAGAAATAATAAGGAGTTACTTTGCCCAACTTTATGCCAATAAATTTGATAACTTAAGTGAAATGGATGACTTTCTCCAAAAATATAGGCTCCCTAGATTAACAGAGGAGGAGATAAATTGCTTAAATAGTCCCATTTCAGAAAAAGAAATAGAACAAGCTATTAATCAACTCCCCAGGAAAAAATCCCCAGGGCCAGATGGATTCACATGTGAATTCTACCAAACATTTAAAGAACAATTAGCCCCAATGTTATATAAATTATTTGAAAAAATAGGGGATGAAGGAGTCCTACCAAACTCCTTTTATGACACAGACATGGTACTGATACCTAAACCTGGTAGATCGAAAACTGAGAAAGAAAATTATAGACCAATCTCCTTAATGAATATTGATGCTAAAATCTTAAATAAGATATTAGCAAAAAGACTTCAGAAAATCATCTCCAAGATAATACACTATGATCAAGTAGGATTTATTCCAGGAATGCAGGGCTGGTTTAATATTAGGAAAACTATTAATATAATTGACCATATTAATAATCAAATTAATAAGAACCATATGATCATCTCAATAGATGCAGAAAAAGCATTTGACAAAATCCAACATCCATTCCTACTAAAAACACTTGAGAGTATAGGAATAAATGGATTATTCCTTAGAATAATCAGGAGTATATATTTAAGACCGTCAGTAAGCATAATATGCAATAGAAATAAACTGCAACCTTTCCCAGTAAGATCAGGAGTGAAACAAGGTTGCCCACTATCACCATTACTATTCAATATAGTACTAGAAACGCTAGCCTCGGCAATAAGAGCCGAGAAAGAGATTCAAGGAATTAGAGTAGGAAGTGAGGAAATTAAACTATCACTTTTTGCAGATGACATGATGGTATACTTAGAGAACCCCAAAGACTCTGCTAAAAAGCTACTAGAAATAATTCAAAATTTCAGCAAAGTGGCAGGATACAAAATAAATCCACATAAATCCTCGGCATTTTTATATATCACTAACAAAATGCAACAGCAAGAGATACAAAGAGAAATTCCATTCCAAACAAATGTTGAGAGTATAAAATATTTGGGAATCCATCTACCAAAGAAAAGTCAGGAATTATATGAGAAAAATTACAAAACACTTGCCACAAAAATAAAATCAGATTTAAATAATTGGAAAGACATTCAGTGCTCTTGGATAGGCCGAGCGAATATAATAAAGATGACAATACTCCCCAAACTAATCTATTTATTTAGTGCTATACCAATCAGACTCCCAAGAAACTATTTTAATGACCTAGAAAAAATAACAACAAAATTCATATGGAAGAATAAAAGGTCGAGAATTGCAAGGGAACTAATGAAAAAAAACTCAGAAGAAGGTGGTCTAAGTGTACCTGATCTAAAGCTATATTATATAGCAGCAGTCACCAAAACCATTTGGTATTGGCTACGAAATAGACCGGTAGATCAGTGGAACAGATTAGATACAAAGGACAAAAAAGGGTACATCTATAGCAATCTAACCTTTGACAAACCCAAAGATTCCAACAGTAGGGATAAAAATTCATTATTTGGAAAAAACTGTTGGGAAAACTGGAAATTAGTATGGCAGAAATTAGATATGGATCCACACTTAACACCATATACCAAGATAAGATCAAAATGGGTCCATGATTTAGGCATAAAGAGGGAGATAATAAATAGATTAGAGGAACAGAGGATAATCTACCTCTCAGACTTGTGGAGGAGGAAGGAATTTATGACCAGAGGAGAACTAGAGATCATTATTGATCACAAAATAGAAGATTTTGATTACATCAAACTAAAAAGTTTCTGTACAAATAATACTAATGCAAACAAGATTAGAAGGGAAGTAACAAATTGGGAAAATATTTTTAAAAACAAAGGTTCTGACAAAGGTCTCATTTCCAAAATATATAGAGAACTGACCATAATTTATAAGAAACCGAACCATTCTCCAATTGATAAATGGTCAAAGGATATGAACAGACAATTCTCAGAGGAAGAAATTGAAACTATATCCACTCACATGAAAGAGTGTTCCAAATCACTACTGATCAGAGAAATGCAAATTAAGACCACTCTGAGATACAACTACACACCTGTCAGATTGGCTAAGATGACAGGAACAAATAATGACAAATGTTGGAGGGGATGTGGGGAAATTGGGACACTAATACATTGCTGGTGGAGTTGTGAAAGAATCCAGCCATTCTGGAGAGCAATCTGGAATTATGCCCAAAAAGTTATCAAACTGTGCATACCCTTTGACCCAACAGCGCTACTACTGGGATTATATCCCAAAGAAATACTAAAGAGCGGAAAGAGACATATATGTGCCAAAATGTTTGTGGCAGCTCTTTTTGTTGTAGCTAGAAACTGGAAGATGAATGGATGTCCATCAGTTGGAGAATGGTTGGGTAAATTGTGGTATATGAAGGTTATGGAATATTATCGCTCGGTAAGAAATGACCAGCAGGAGGAATATAGAGAGGCCTGGAGAGACTTAAATCAACTGATGCTGAGTGAAATGAGCAGAACCAGAAGATCACTGTACACTTCAACAACAATACTGTATGGGGATGTACTCTGATGGAAGTGGAAATCTTCAACATAAAGAAGATTCAACTCACTTCCAGTTGATCAATGATGGACAGGGGTAGCTGCACCCAGAGAAGAAACACTGGGAGGGGAATGAAAATTGTTAGCACTAATATCTGTCTGCCCAGGTTGCATGTACCTTCGGATTCTAATGTTTATTGTGCAACAAGAAAATGATATTCGCACACATGTATTGTACCTAGACTATATTGTAACACATGTAAAATGTATGGTATTGCCTGTCGTCAGGGGAAGGGAATAGAGGGAGGGGGGGTAATTTGGAAAAATGAATACAAGGGATAATATTATAAAATATATATATATATATATATAAAATAAAAAAAAAAGATTTATGTAGGAAATTTGGCCTTATAAAAAAAAAATGATCTCTTTGATATACAGATCTAGTACAGGTATTGCCAATTCATATATGCATAGTTTGGTTGCTATTTGTTCAAAATTTCTCTCCAGAACTGTTGGATCAATTCACATCTCCATCAATAATGCATTAGTAACCCAGTTTTCTTAATCCTTTCTAACACATATTATTTTCATTTTTTAATATTATCTGATTTGATAGGTATGAGGTAGTACATCAGAGTTTGTATTTTTCAATGTGCATTTCTCTGATCAAAAATGATTTAGATCATTTTTTTATTTGCAAATAGATGGCTTTGATTTCTTTATTGAAAAGCTTCCTGTTCATATTCTTTGCACATTTATCAACTAGAGAATGCCTTGTATTCTTATAAATTGACTCAGTTAAATATATATTTGAGAAATAAGATAATTATTTGAGATAATTTTTTGAGGATTGCTTTCCAGTTTTCTGCTTTCTTTCTAAATTTGTTTGCATAGGTTTTGTTTGTAAAAATAACTTTTTAATTTAATATATTTGGGTCAGCTAGGTGGTACAGTGAATAGAGCACTAGCCCTGAAGTCAGCAGGACCTGAGTTCAAATGTGGCCTTAGACACTTAACAGTTCCTAGCTGTGTGATCCTGGGCAAGACACTTAACCTTAGCAAAAAAAAATCTAATTTAATATATTCAAAACTATAAATTTTTACATTTTTTATGCTTCTATCTCTTTTTTTGGTAACTCAATCTCTCCTTTAAGAACTTGGATGCTATACCATTTGGTGAGTGTGTGTGTGTGTGTGTGTGTGTGTGTGTGTATTTAATATATTTAATATTATCATTATCTTTTTTTTTTTTAACTTTTTAGCAAGATACAGTTTCCTTGCTTATTTTTGGTTGGTCTGAAATAATGGATTGCTACTCCTGTTTTGCTCCAGCCCCTTCAAATTACTCTATGTGCCACTATGCATTGTGTGTTTCTTGTAAATAATGCATTGTGGGATTTTGAGTTTAAATATATGCTCTTATCACTTTCTTTTTTTAAATGGGACATTTCATCACATTCTCATTCATAGATATGATTGCTAATTGTATATTTCTCTCTGTCCCATCTTTCTTCCTGTTTGTCCTCCTTTTTCAATATACTGAAAAGTAACCTTGAATCTATGACATAATGCAAAGTCATAGGATTATTCTTTAATTATCTCTTTTGGAGGGTTAGAAGGTAATTTAAGAAAGTTAAGAGTATGAAAAAAAGTGAACAAAATGTAAAACCAGCTTGTAAATGGATTTCTCTTATTTGACATTCATTAAAATTTTTTTTTGAGTTCCAAATTCTCTTCCAGCCTACCATCTCCCCTCTACACATTTAACAAACAAGACAAATGCATATCAATAATTACATCTATATCTATATCTGTATCATGACATGTGATACCGTTTAAAGCCATATTTCCATATTAGCCACATTGCCAAAAAAAGGGAGTTTAAAAAAAGAAAGTTAAAAAATGTTGCAGTCTGTATTCAGATATCATCATTTCTTTCCCTGACAGAAAATGGCATTTTTAAAATCATAGGTCCTTTAGATCTCTCTAGTATCATTGTTTTGATCAGAGATGCTAAGTCTTTCATAGTTGATCATTTCTATAGTGTTCTCCTGGTTCTATTCACTTAACTTTGTATCAGTTCTTATAAGATGTGAGGCTGTTAGAGCACAATAGTATTTAATCAGAATCATATATTATAATATGTTTAACTATTTCCCAGTGGTTGGGCATTTACTCATTTTCAAATTCATTGCTGCCACAAAAAGAACGGCTATCAATTTATTTTTGTACATATAAATCATTTTCTCTTCTCTTTGATATCAATAGCATACATCAGTAGTTGTGGCATAACTGGATCAAGGGGTATACATACTTTTACAACATTATGGCCAAAAAATTCCAATTTTTTTTCTTCCATAATGGTTAGACTAGTTCACAACTCCACGAACAGTTAGTTCATCAGTGTTTCAATTTTTTTCCATAGCCCCACTAGAATTTGTCTTTTTTATTTTAGTCATATTAGTGAATCTGATAGGTATAAAATGGTGACTTAGAATTGTTTTAATTTACATTTCTCAGGAAGAATTTAGAATTTTTTTTCCTTTGGTAAAGCAAATTCTTCTGAAAACTACATCTTTATATACTCTATCTTTTATTAATGATTATAATTATATTATAATGATAATAATTAGTGAATGACTCATTTTTTAAAAATATAAATTGGGCTCTGTTCTCTGTGTATTTGAAAAATGATGTCTTTATTGGAGGAATTTGCCTTTAAAATTCTACTAGTTTTCAATTTTCCTTATAATTTTGGCTATATTAATTTTGTTTGTGCATAAGTGTTCTAATTTTATATACTGCAAATCACCTGTCTTACCATGATCCTATCTCTTATTTGATAATAAATTTTTCCTTTATACACAGATCTGACAGTTATATTTTTTTCTAGGGTATCCTGGTTTATTCATCATGTCATCCTTTATATCTAAATTATTTACCCATTTTGACCCAATTTTGGTATACAAGGTGAGATGTTGGTCTTTGGCTAGTTTCTGCAAACTGCTTTCTAGTTTCCCAGCAATTTTTGTCAAATGCTGAGATATTAGACCAAAATTTTGCATCTTTGGATTTAGCAAATAATAGATTATTATGGTAATTTACTAATGTATATCATGTAATAATCTATTCCACTGATCCATGACTATTAACCAGCATCAGATTGTTTTGATGATCATTTCATAATGTAGTTTGAAATCTACTACAGCTAAACTTCTTTCCTTCATATTTTTCTTGATATTTTCATTCTTACAAATTGTTATTATCAGTTTTTCTAACTCCATAATATAAACTGATTTTTTAAAGACAAGAAATATTGTGCCATTCTTCATAGAAATTTATTTTGGTTGTGTGTGTGTGTGTGTGTGTGTGTGTGTGTGTGTGTGTGTATGTGTATGAGAGAGAAAGGGAGGAAGAGAGGGAAAGAGGGAGGAAAGGAGGGAGTGAGGAAAAGAGAGAGGAAGGAGTGGGGAAAGAGTGGGGAAGCAGGCAATTGGGGATGTGACTTGCCCAGGATCACAAAGCTAGTAGTAAGTATTAAGTGTCTGAAGTCATATTTCAATTCTGTTTCTCCTGACTCCAGGATCTGTGTTCTATCCACTGCACCGTCTAGCTGCCCCCAAAATTATATTTTAATTGAGAATTATTTTATTTGATCCTTATGTAAAGGAGTTTCCTGAACTTATAGCTCTGTTTTTCAGAGAAGTCCATCCTGAACTAATATAACTATGATATTTTGCAACTGAATGCTATTAAAATCTTGGTGCCCTTGAAAGGCAAACCTCATTCTGACTGGTCTGGTCAGAATGATAAACTGTTGGTGCAGCTGGGCCCTTGGTAGATAAGCAAACCATCCCATCTTTAGGGGCTAATATTTCCTACAGAGGGAAAAAAAAGAACTCAGTCTTACTACCCCTTCACTTGTGGAGGACTGTCTACCCTTATCTTTCCCTTTAGGCATGGAATTAGTCATTCCTCCTCCCTGGTGACTTCCCCTTTTCTCTGTGACTTAAATATCCAAGGCTTTCCTTTTATCACAGGAGTCCTTTGTTGTATAAGGAGTGCTACACAAATCAATTTTTTTTTTCTATACATGTTTAATGGAGTTGTGATTTTTTTGTTAATGCTAGCTACAAAGTTTAAGATAGTCACATAGTTTTGACCCCATTTTAGGTGAAGAAACTGAGTTCCAGAGAAGTGAAATGATTTGTTTTAAATCACCTATTAACATATTTCTAAATGAGAGAGTCAGATCTAGAACCCATATCTTCTAAGTAATTTTACATACCTAATGATATTTTTAAGAATAAAAAATAAATGTATAGTCATAGATACACAACCAAATCTAGGGAAAAGAAAAACAAAACATTTCATTACAAGATCATAACCTGAGTTAGAGCAGGGATCATGACTTATACATCCCCAAAGCCCTCTCACATTCTCTGCACTCCAAACAAATGAAATATATCTTTCTAATTCTATAACGATGCTATCTAATTCTATAACGATGTCCTCAATTCCACATATTCCAACTATTAATTTATTAGACCTTTAGATCAAATTTTACCTTTCCTGCTTCTCTGATTTGAATTTTTTTTTCCTTTGTTTTTGGTTTTGTTTGTGTTGTCACCTAATTTAATAGTACTTTGTATTAATCATAATTGCTAATATTTATATAATGCTTACTATGTTTCAGGCAAAGAGCTAGTCTTTTTACAGTAATCCTCTTATTTGATCCCTATGAGATTGGTACTATTATGAATTCCATTTTTTGAATAAAGAAACTAAAGCAACATATTCAGTGACTTGTCTAAAGTCACATAGCTAGTATCTGAGACCATGTTTGAACTGAGGCAGTATCCTGTCTTCTGAATCATCTTGAGATCCTCTATGGTCACCAGGAGCCAGCCTAGTTGCTAGCTAATAGCATTAATCACTACCCATAGGATTGTGTTATATATAACTAATATATACATATACATATGTGTATATATATATATATATATATATATATATATATATATATATATATATATATATAAATAAACTAATATGTATATACATATATGTATGTATATATAAACATTTTATATCACTTGGATATTTACAGAAGACTTTATATATTACAAACAAATATAATAGCCCTGGGAAGAAGAGACTACTATCATCTCCATTTTACACACATCGATTATGAGGCAGATAGTATTTAGATGACTTGTAGATATTTGTAGAGCTAATAAGAGATTGTAGTTGTTATTGAACTTATGTATTTTTGATTCCAAGTTTAGGGCTCTGCCTACTATATCATGTACCGTGCCCACTATAACAACACAACAAATTTCTTCAACAAAATTTCTAGGCAGAAGGTATGGTCAGTTTAAAAGCACTGGTATTGGCTGTTGCACCATCCATATTCTCATGTTTTCTTTACATTGTTTTAAAATTCAAGGAGATATTCTAATAATGAAGAAATAGAAGAGGATAAATTATTTATTAATAATAATAATTGTTATTAAAGTTTTTAATTTTCAAAACATATGCATAGGTATTTTTCAACATTCAGCCTTGCAAAAACATGTTTTTCAAATTTTCCTCTCCCTTCCCCTATCCCCCCTAGACAGCAATAATCCAATGTCTGTTAAATATGTGCAATTCTTCTACAAACATTTTCATGATTATCATACAACATAAGAGAAATCAAATCAAAAAAAAAAAAATGAGAAAGAAAACAAAATGCAAGAAAACCAGAACAAAAAAGTGAAAATATATTTTGTGATCCACATTCAGTCCCCACAACCCTCTCCCTTGTGCAGATGACTCTCTCTATCACAAGATCATTGGAACTGGCCTGAAACACCACGCTGTTGAAAAGTGCCACATTCATCATAATTGATTATCATATAATCTTGCTGTTGCTGTGTACAATGTTCAGCTGGTTCTGCTCATTTCACTCAGCATCTGTTCATGTAAGTCTCTCCCGACCTCTCTGAAATCATCCTGCTGATCATTTTTTATAGAAGAATAATATTCCATAACATTCATATACCATGATTTATTCAGCCATTATCCAGTTGATGGGCATCCACTCAGTTTCCACTTCCTTGTCAGTACAGAAAGAGCTGCCACAAACATTTTTCCACATAGGATAGGGCTAATTTTCCTTTTTTTGTGTGATCTCATTGGCCCAGTGAGATACTACTGGATCAAAAAGTATGCACAGTTTGCTAGCCCATTGGGCATAGTTCCATATTGCTCACTGATCAATTATTTCAAAGCTATTTCTCTGAGAAGTGTCACATCTTGTCTCTTCAGGATTCCTTCCCAAGTATAAAGGCTTATAGGAGCTCTACTGCTGGTTATTTTGAATCTAGCTACAATTTACCTTTGTGTTTCACAAAGTGACAGAATAAAGCATTTGCAGAAGTCTAATAGTTTCTCTATCAAAATTCTGAAGTGTAGAGTGTTTTCATGTGAGCACTTAGTGTCTATAATTCATCAACTTTAGAATAAATATGCCATTTGAAAAGGAAAAAAAAAAGTTATAGGAATACCAGACAGTAAGGGAGGAAGATAAAATATGAAAGAAGTAAATAATTGCAAATTACTTTTAAAAGCTGACTGTGTTTCAAGTAGTAGGATCTGATGTTATATCAAGTTATATTATTAAAATATTATTAATCATTATTCATGTTAATTCACATAGTTTAGGGTCAGGGAAAAAAAGGTTTAAAAAAACTAGGAAGATAATGAGTTTTGTCTCTATATACTATATTTCAAGAAGGAAGTAGAGAATGTAGAAGGGAAACAAGGAAAAAGGAAGAATAAAGATAAGGAGGAAACAATATCATAATTATAGTGTTCTTAAAAGTTATTTTTCTAATATGTAAATACAAAGTAACTCACAATGTGGCTTTTTAATAGATGGTATTTGAGCATCGAGGAAGGAAATGGAACAAAAACTTAAAAAACACTTACAAATGAAAATACTTTTTCCTCCATATTTTGCTTATTCATTTAAAACTATCTCCAATTAATCTGTCAGATCCCAGATTTCTATTCCTCCTTCATATAGAACAATTTGTCTTATCTTTGAAATGTACTTGGATGATTTTAGATATGTAACTTTATTACTCTAGACTTCTGTTTTCTCACTTAGAAAATAAAGAGGCTGAAATAAAGGAAGCATCAAGGCCCTTTGAGATCAAAATCCATGATCTTATGATCTTATGGCTGTATGTACAGTCTAATTGATTCTTATTCACATTATTCCAGAAGTCTAAGAGTTCCAACTCATGTATTGGAGGTTTTTTAAAAAAAAATCATAATTGCTATTCTTCACTTTGAAGAAGATCAACGACATGATGTAGGTGATGTTTGTGTGTGAATTTAATTTAAGTGCGGCAGAGTTACAGAAACACATCAACCTTGGTCTTTCTTCCAAAGTTATCAGAAGTTCAGTAGAAGGACTGGTGATGGGGAGCTTGGCATCTTTGATGCTTGACCAAGCTCTAAGCTCTAAGCACGCCATACTCCAAGCACAGCACCTTACTTCAGTCACCTTCATGGCTGTTGGAACAAATTCCCATCTTGCTTGAGGAAAGTTTTCCTATGCTTGGGTAGAAATTGTCTTCAGTCAACCAACAGGTTTGAGGCCCATTGATTACCCTCAACCTGAATTAGTTAATCTGCCAGGACAGTTTTACAGATTTGGTTGTAGCATATGCTCTTTCTTCTCAGAGCCACAAGTAAGAGTTAGGTGAACATGGACAACAAAACATGTCCCTCAGACTTCATAACCAGAGGTTCTTCTCCTGCCTGCATGCACCCTATGTAATATTGCTTAGATAACATTATTTTAGATAGATAGCTATTCATCAATCACACCTCATTTTCTTTAAATGACTCAACTCCCAAACTCCCATCATTAACTTCTATGATTATATTCCTTACATAATTTCTTCAGTATAATACTATATTTTTAATACTTTAGAACCTTCTTTTACCTATTCTATGCCTCTGCATTGCTTATCAGACATGCGATTCTTACCTTCAGTCTTTCTGTTGGAATCCATGACTCTCATGCAAACAAGTCTAGTATCTGGTATAACTAGAAAAATACAAGTATTTAAAAAAAATCTTGTGACATAAAATAATCTGATTTTGGACCACTTTCAATAATTGTAGCAATAATAGCTGACATTGATAAATTACCTTATATTTTGCAAACTAAATTAGTAAATTCATAAGAAGCAATTATTAAACATCTCCTCTTTGTCAAGTGCTATGATTAAGAGCTAGGGACACAAAGAAAGTCAAAATGCAGTAGTTGCCCGTGTGTGTGTGTGTGTGTGTGTGTGTGTGTGTGTGTGTGTGTGTGTGTATACATACATAAACACACACAACATATACACAGCATAAGCAGAAAATAGTGTTAAGTAACGTGGAAAAATTAAAATAGATTGAGAAAGGTTTCATGTTGAAGGTGTGATTTTAGATGAGACTTAAAAGGAACAATTATATATGTACATATAATATATGTGTGTATTTGTTTCCATGTGAACTGTCATGAAAATGATGAAGATCACCAGGCAGGATAAAGTGCTGGACACTGAGGTGCTTTCTCAAACTAAACTGACACACATTCAAACTCTAGTGCAGAGAGGCACAGTTCCAAAGGATTGGCCATGTTGTTTGAATGTCAAACATATACTTTTCTAAAACACTATTTTATGGACAACTTACACAGAGAAAGCACTCACATGGCAGTTAGGAAAAAGCAATACAAGGACACTCTCAAGAGGTCCAAGAACTTTAGAATTGATTATATGACATGGGAAACTCTGGTACAGGATCACCAAGCATGATAAGCCTTCATTAGAGAAGGTGCTCTCCTGTATAAGTAAGTAAATAACAATTGAAGTAGCCCCCCCAAAACCTGAAATGTTCACATGGACTATTGTGCCCAACCTGTGGCAGAGCATTCCAAGCTCATATTGGTCAGGCACATAATAACTTGACTCTAACATAGAGATGTCATTCTGGTCCTCTTCAAAAATAAAGGACAACCAATTTATCGAGCTAGAGAGAAGGAAGATAAATATGCTAAAGTATGAGTGATAACCAAATAAAATGATAAAATATTTATTTTTATAATAATTCATTGAAATAAAAAAATGTTAAACACATTATAGAAGAGGAAATAGGCCCAAAAGCCAATTTATTTTCTTAGATTAGAGCTTATTAGTAATAGAATATACAGGAGTCCAAAGCTATAATGCAGTGTTTGTTCTATGAGGTTTTCCTTATCTATCCATTATATCATGACAATAGTCTTCCCATGGTGCCATAGAATTGCGGATATAATTAACATCTTTAACTCACAAAACACTTAATTGTCTACTTCTTACAAATTACTGTGCCCTGCTACATCCTCATCTCAATTCTACCATCCTACATTTTCTTTGTTGTTAAACTCAAAAAATTATGTCCAACACTTGGCTCCACCTAATCATCACTAAGTCCCTCTTCAACTCTTAGAATATAGTATTTACTCTGACCACTATACTACAGAATAGTTTCTGCAGAAACTACAATACTTTAAGGTCACCAGTGACTTTCCTTTTTTCATTTCTTTTACTTGCCTTGAGCCTATGGTGCTATTGGATAATATTGCCTCCTGGATACTCTATTTTCCCTCAGCTCTAAATCTTTCTCCAATCTAACAGTTTACTTTCTAACCAGTCCTTTTTGATGTCCTTCATTGAGAAGCCTTGCCTGTCTTCTGAAGTGCATAATTGCTGAGATTTTCTCTTTGACTTGCCTTAAATTTCACATCCATATTTTCTTTCTTGGTAGTCTTATTCATTCTCACACCTCCGGTTTCAACAATCATCATTATGCAGATTACTCTCAAAAATATTTATAATTAATACTAGATTTTTTTGAGTTCCAATCCCAAATCTGCAATTGTTTCCAATGCATTTTCCATCTATAAGCCTCATGAGCTCCCCAAATTTATAATATCCAAACATGATCTATTTTTCTCTAAATTTCATTCTTCTACTAACTTTACTGTTTCCTTAAGTACAATCACTATTTACCTAATTTCTAGTGTACCATTCATGTTGCCATTTTTATTATTTTTTTATATAATGAATTTTAGTGAGAAATTGTATTTTAGAAAATTAAAAAAAAATTCCAAGATTCCAAAGCTTAGTCAATGGTCATTTTGTATTTGATAAAGATAAAAACTTACATGTATTCTTATATTCCAGAATGACCTTGTCAATCTTCAAAACAATTGACTTATTTGTCTGTACTTAACTAAGTGTGCCATCTTCTTAGAGAAATAATTTAGAATTAATTTATGAATAATATTTTATTTTTTTCCAGTTATATGCCAAACAATTTTAAATATTCTTAAGTTCCAAATTCTCTCCCTTCCTTCCAATCCCCCCTTTCCCTAAGATGCCAAGGAACCTGATATAACTTTATACATGTGCAATCATGGAAAATATATTTTCATATTGGTCATATTGTGAAAGAAAACAGAGACAAAAAAAATCAAAACAAAACATCCCCCCCCAAAAAAAACCCTACAAAAATAAGAAAATAGTTTGCTTTGATCTGCATTCAGACTTCATCAGTTCTTTCTTTGTAAGTCAGAAACATTTTTCAAGATGAGTCCTTTTCAATTACCTGGAATCATTGCATTGCTAAGTTACTTGCAGTTGATTATTACCTAATATTGCCATTACAATTTGCATTGGTCTCCTCATTCTAGTTTGCATCAGTCCATATAAGTTTTTTTCCAGATCTATTTTTAAAGTGATTTACAAATTTCAGCTTCATATTCATTGATTTTCCCTTCTTTCTCTTCAAGAATTTAGATCATATTTCTTAGCCTAATTTTTTTTATACCCAGACCATTTTGGAAAAAAAATGTTTTGTAAAACTTTATAAAGTCTCACAAAGAGTGTTAAATTGCTTTCTATTATTTTATTTTTCTAAGTTTTCCCTTCCTTGAAAATTATAGACTTAGCTGAGTGGGAGGAGAAACATGTTTAACCTTTTTTTTTCTGGTCAGAAAGCCAAAAATCTATTTCTTTGCTAACATCTTCTGTTTGAGGACAACATTTAAAATGGATTCATCTGTTACACCTTCTGTTAGAAATATCCTACAGATGCTTAATGCCCAGCAAGCATTGATATCAGAGTCTTAAAATAATTTACCATTGATTTATATGGATAAATCAGCTTCCTTTTTGGTTTACAATGTCTCTAAAAAGAATGCTGAAATCTAAGCCACCCCTATTTTCATATTTTCTAAAATCAACAAACACCTTGTAAAATAAAGAAAATTCTGAAAATCCAGAATGAACCAAGGGTTTGGAAAAATGAACATTTAACACAACTGCTCTCTTAATAGCACATCTTTCATTATACTTTTTCCCCTTGAATAATAAAGGGGAAAATGTATTAAGTGTGCCTCATAAAATATGCCAGGGAAAAAGGAATATCTTTGAAGATCACTTCAAAATCACATTTCCCAAATGAAACACTTACAGTTTGCATGACTAATCAATTCTGACTTTCTCATCCCAAGTAGACATTGAATTCTGTTTTGCAGTGAATTGCTAGATATTAAATGAAAGCAGAAGAAGTTGGATTTGGGGATTTTCAACAGTATTATGGAACAATATAGCTCTGAAAGAAGGCCACTGATGTTCCAAAGAAATGTTCCATAAAGGAAATGATGTCTGATATTCAAAAATGAATGAGTGGGAGGAAACAGGGTAAAGTTGCTTCATTATTTTAGTCTGCCAATACACAAACCTAAATATAACTCAGTAGATAATGAAAATGAATATTATTTATCTTGTTCTTTTTGAGAGATTATTGGGTTGGTATTTTAAAACAACATTAACATGTTAAAGAGGCTCAATACACATTTGTTAAATGACTAATTCATCGATTATTTCTGGGACATCTCTGCAGTTAGTTGTTTCAGTGGGATTTGAAGAAACAGTCTTGCTAACATGGATAATCTCTCTATCAGTATAAATGCATACCTTTGAGATCATTCCCAAGACTTAAACTTCAAAATGGGAATGGTAGGCAGGTGTGTGGGTCAAATAATCTTTTGGTACCAATTCTAAAAGATCTATATCTCTATTAAGCCCCACCTATAGAAAGGAAAACTGAAGCTGAGAAACTTGCCTGGTTTCCCATAAATTTATTGGCAGTCAGCCCAAATTTAAGCTCTATTATATGAAATACAGTCTTTATTTTACTGTATTGCTTTCGAATCCATCACAACAATCCCTCTATCACTTCATGTTGGGATTTGCTTTATGGAACAGAAAAAAAAATAAAAAAGTGAATGCATCTCCAAAGCACAGGTGAACATGACACAACAACAGCAACAATAAAATAAATGAGAGAAAATTGTATACTTTTTGCCCCATTCTATTTGTGAGACTTATATTGTTTTATCTCTTTTGTTGAGACCCTGGATATCTTAGAATCAGCCAGAATCAGGATAAGCAAAAGTCTTTATTCTTGATCTTTTGGAGTCACTGTCAGGGGATTAGATATAGGAATCTCCACCCCTCCTTCCTCTCTCTCCACCTCCAAAGAATGATCCTTCTCTTCCTACTCCACCCACTGATCTCTGCCCCCTTTTCCAACCACACCCACAGATCCAGCCAGCAAAGAGTTGAGTAAGGTCATCCTCCAAACATGTCAATAGGGAATTGTCCAATTAGCCCTAAGTGCTAGGTTACCTTGCATAAGTGCATCTGCTCAATTCTAGCCCTTTACACTCTTTAACTTTCACTGCTTGTTCAACTGGGTTTCCCTGTTCAGTTAAAATATTTTCTACTCCTTTGCCCCTTCCCCCCATATTCAGTTACCTAAATATTTCTATACTATTGCTTTTCTTTTTATATATATATATATATATATATATATATATATATATATATATATATATATATACTATTTGCATTTCCTCTAAATGTCATTTTCCTACAAAGGACTATGGAAGTCATGTCTACTTAAAATTTATTTTAATTCTAACTTAAACACCAAATAAAATGAGGGTTTCTTTATATAGATAGAAGGGGAAACTGTTCTGAATCTCAATTACATACAGCTTGTTTTCTTTTTTAAATGCATGCATTCAGTAACTTTTAAGAATATCTTCTTTTGGGGCAGCTAGGTGGTGTAGTGTATAGAAAACCAGCCCTGAAGTCAGGAGGACCTGAGTTCAAATTTGGTCTGAGACATTTAACACTTCCTAGCTATGTGACTCTGGCAAGTCAAGATGATGATCCAGACCCTCCTAAACCTCAGCTGTACAATTCAGGCTAACCCCAGTTAAAGTATGTGGAGGCATCCCCTTGATATAGTCAGAAGCAACAGGGAGCAGATGGGATTTTCAAAGTACAACAGTGAGTGAGGCTAGAATGAGAATCAATAAAAAGAAAATAAGAATGGGAAGAAAAATGTATAGAAATGAAAGTGAAATACCTTTGGGAATATATCTTGAATGGGAAAAACACATGAAAGAAAATATGCCTGTAGACTTCATACAAGAAAATGTAAGTGTTATCTACATGGATGAGAAGACATGGATATATTAGGATCTGCCTCACAAGAGGGAGTGATTGCCCTGATAATTTTTATTCTTCCCTCCAATCCACCTGTCATATAGCTTTCACAACAATATTCCTCAAGCAGAGGACTGATCCCATCATTCTACCTGCTTATCCTTATCAACTACAAACTCTTCTCTTTGATATTTAAAGAAGTTCAACACCAACAGCCCACTTTCATCCCCACCTTTTGATCCCACTTTAGCTATACATTATTTCCCAACACATCCTTTTTGGCTCACTCAAACTGACCTTCTTGCTGTTCATCAAACACAATGTACTATTCATCTATATCTTTATATAATCTGTATCCTATTGCTGTAATACAATCTTTTCTTAGCTATGTTTTTAATAATCTCCAGTTTCCTTCAAAGTTCAATTCAAAGGTCATATATTCCCTGTGACATTTTCTGATTTAACTATCACATTTTATTGTTGTTCTGTTCTTTCAGTCATGATTGATTCTTCGTGACCTTATTTGGAGTTTTCTTGACAAGAGTACTAAAATTTTCTCATTTCCTCTCCATTTCATCTTTATAGATGAAGAAACTGAGGCAAATGGGGTTAAGTGACTTGTACAATATCGTACAGTTAGTTTATAAGTGCCCGAAAGTGGTTTTGATCTTGTTTTTCTGTCTCCAGAACTAGTGCTTTATCCAAAGTGCCTGCAAGTAGTTTCTGTGTCTCTTACTTTATGTATCCTTAAAAATTACTTTGTGCTTAATACATAATTATACTTATATGAATGTAAATTTCTTCCGCATATATAATGAAAGCTCTTTGATGAGAGGTACTAGGTTTTTTTGATATTGCTTTTATTTTATTTTTCTTTGTATGCCTTTAACATAAAATACTGCTTCATGTCTGAGATGTAATTAATATGTGTTTTATTGATTGATACATTGATGTATTAAAGGAAAGAAAGTACAGGGACATAGGATTTTGATTATTCATTTTCTAGTGTAAACAATTCAGAACATGAATTTTAAGTATTATATGTGTGTTCCCAGCAACAGGGTACCTAGTGGTGCTAATAAGATATGGAAACAAAAATCCTATAGAATAAAAGTCAATTACACATCTGTTACAGAAGGATGGAAAACTAGGCATGTTCTATGCATAATGCTTTATTTTTTATTGTTTTCTTGTGTCAGGGATAAGTACGGAGATCTTGACAGTTTCTAAGAACCTTGCAGTTTGCTCAAATGTAAAGAGAAACCAGGTAGAAGGGAATATTTTAGTAAAGAGCAAAATTTTAGGAATGTTGAATAAGCCATGATTTAAAAAAAATACGAACAATATGATTATTGTTGTGTCATATAAAGAAAATTTATTAACCACTTATCTTGTTCTTGATACAAAGAAAGGAAGGAAATTAAAGTAATTCTTGCTATTAAGGAATTTATAATCTAAAGGCTATATATAAATATATGTGTTTACAAAACATATATGCACACATATCTGTGTAGTCATATGTATATGCATACATATATATACATTTACATACATTGTATACAGATATATACTTGTACGTGCATAAAATATATACATATATATGTGTGTGTGTGTGTGTGTGTGTGTGTGTGTGTGTGTGTGTGTATTTTTGTATGACATGTAAAAGAAAAGTTAGTGTCTGTGGAGGGAAGGCACAGTTAAGGGGACTAGAAATAATTTCTTAGGTGAAATTTTAGCTGAGACTTGCAAGCAGCCAGGGAAATCATAAAGCAGAGTAAGATAATTCCAGGCATGGGGAAAAGCCTGAGAAAATGAATAAAGTTGGAAGATGGAGTATTGTGTTTTACCTATGTTACTTCACTGATAATGTGAAAGGAAGTAAGGGTATGAAACAATTGGCAAGATAGAAAGTGACTAAGTTACCAACAGCTTTAAAAACCAAATAGGAGTTATCAAACAAGAGACTGACATGATCATACTTTTACTTCGAGATGACCAATTCCATAGTTGAATGGAATGAGTAATGAGACAGTGCTAGGAAACTAACCAGAAAGCCATTAGAAGAGGCTATATGTAAAGTGGCAAAGTTATTCATCAATGTAGCTGCATATCAGAGCAAGAAGGGAAAATAAGTGAGAAATATTTAGAAGGGTATGAGGATATCACAAATTAATTTACTAATTAAGAAAAAAGGACAGATAGCATGTGAAATCTATGTATTATGATATTTAAAAAAAACCTGTTCAGGAGACAGAAATGAAGAAAAGACATAGTTGTACTTAGTTTTAAATAATAAAAAGATCTTTAGAACAAGGTAGTTACTTTTGGCGATGAGGGATTTTGCAAGGAAAAGAGAAAATGAACTAAGAATGACGATTTCAGGAATCAGGAACAGTTGAATTACTAAAGCCTAATCAGCATTTTAGAGAGTAAGTCAGAAGTAATTATAGAAATAAGAAAAGAGGAAAATGCATGTTTAAATCTAATGTGTTTATAAGAAAATAATGTTTTTTAAGATTTATGTGAACTTTTGTTTGTTTTTTGATAAGGTAGAATCTGGGAATACAATTTATCTTAAAGTTTGGGGTACAGATAGCAACAAAGCAAGATTAGTTATGACCTGAACTGTATTTATGTAGGAGGTATGGGGTCAGTAATTCAGATATATTGAGTCATGGAACACCTGCTAACTTATAAGGGATAGGAACAATTGACATTTAAGTAGAAAGGCAATATCCAGCATCATGGAGGTGAGAGAGTTAGTAATAATGACTTAATTAAGCAAATTTTCACTTTGATCTGAGGCTGTGAATTAACATCAAACCATACCTTTAGCAATGTAGGCCTAAGGAATCTCTAGAGTAAAATCTTCCTATGTTTCATCAATATTTTCTATAAGATAATAATTTCTGTGCAGAAAGTAAATCAAGACTTACAAACTCAATTGTTTCAACTGAATTGAAACCTTTTAAGAACTGAAAGCACTTTGTCAAATTACTCCACTAAATTCTGAAGGTATAGTAGTAGAATCTGTGGCATATTGGGAAAAAAAAATCACCTCCTATTTTGTGATTAACAGTACTATCTGTGTCATAAGAACTATGAAAGGTTCATGTGAAATAGTGATCTGGTGGTCCAAGTCAGGGCCACTGATATCAAATGTATGGCCCAAGCCAGTTAGGGACTGCTTTCTATGGATACCGTAAGTCATCTAGACAGTTATAATAAGTAGACAATACTAATTCATTAACTTATGAATCTTCTCAGAAATTCCTTGGAAACATTTTAGCTGTCACAATTAACTATTTCAGGGTCAGACAGTAAGGAAAGTTGTTGAATATAGGGTATGGCAGAAACAATATAAGCAGAAAAGGATCCCAGTCCAAGGTCATCCAAGGTCAGTCCAAGCAGGGTGGAACAAGATGATAGTGTAGGTTTGAACAAATGGGGTGCACTCAGATTGCTCCAAATATTAACAAACTAACAAGACTGAAGTTGCATCCTTTTTCCTCTTGCCATATTTAATTTCCATGTAGGTATTAGCAGTCTTGGACTTAACTGATACTCATCATAGACTTGTAAGTTGACAGATCTAAGATAAATATAACCCCCAAATGAAACAAAGTTAGAGTTGGTAAAATAACTTTTGACATATATCAATATCTTCCTTAATTTTTAAGTGTCAAGAATCAAATCAAATAACATATGCAAAAGTCTACTCGAGAATAAAGCAACCTAAAATGAATTATTATTACTATTATTGCTTTAATACTAATTTTTTGAAATAAAGAAATGTACCAAAATGTGAAATTCAACATGAATATATACATCAAGGATGAAAAAGTGTAATTTTATTTTATACTAAATGTATTATATTACACATCATGTATAGAGTACAATGGGCATTGAAAAAGTCAGTTTGCATATAAAACAAAGAAGAGATCCAGTAGGAAATAAATGCTGTACAAGAAAGATGTGATGGATTGTCTTTAGTAGATTGTCATCATTAACCTTTCATTGAACTTTAGGAACAAGGGACACATTTTTAAAAAAGAGGTATTATTTTTCACAGACATTTAATCTTTAGAATTCAAAAACAACTATGTAGATTAAATGTGCTATTTAAAAACTTGAATTTTACAGAGGAAAAACTAAGATAATGTCTACAACACAAATGTAATGGAAAATTGCCATTTGTCTGAATGAATTAGAACTTTTGCAAGAGTATGGGTTGACTTCTGTGGTTCTCTAATTGCTTCATGTGTCTTATTTCCTTAACTATATTGTAAACTCCTTAAGAGCAAAAGGCCATTTATCATATGACTTCCAAGGTTGGCAACACAGAGCACTGAGAAGGCATCCAATCAATACTGATTAATTTAATCTACCAGAAAAACCGTATTTTATACTTATTCAGCCCCACTGTAACAAAACACATTGTTGCTTAATTAATAGGAGATAGGTTGGAATTGTGGTTTCAGTGCAACAGTAAACAGTGTGCTGAAGTCCTTTGAAACATACTTATGAAAGCCAGTTGTTAAAATTTCAGTGTGAGCATTTTCTCTCTGAAATTATTAACTACTACTCAAAAAGACTTAGTTTAATATTTTTTTCATTGTCTAGACATAAGAAAGTGATGACAAAAATATTGTTGTTTGGTCTTTTTCAGTACTGTCTGATTGTCTTTGTGACCCCATTTTGATTTTTCTTTAATGGAAGTGGTTTGCCATTTCCTGTTGTAGTTAATTTTATAGATAAGAAATTGAGGCTAACAAGTTAAATGACTTATCTAGGATCAAGTAAACTGCTAAATGTCTGAAGTCAGGTTTGAACACAAGAAAATTATTCTTCCTGACTCAAGGCCTAAGGCCACCTAACTTCCTGAAAATATGAATAATTCAGTTGAAATTGAAAGATGTGTTATGTATGCATATATTTATCCTCCTGAAGAGCTCCTGGTCAAATATATAGATCAGCACACTTATGGTTATACTGGAAACTCTCAAAAGAGGAAATTCCTTTCCTAAAATTTATTGTCTTAAGAAGTTGTCTACAGAACTAAAAATTTAGGTGATTTGCACAGGTTCACATAACTATTAAGTCAGAGGTGGAGGTTTGCACTGAGACTGCCCTGACTTCAAGAACAGCCCTAACAACAGTACACAAAGAGCAATACTAAGTATGTTATTTTAATTACATTTAAAAATTCAGTATGAAAAGAGTTCACTGAGTCTATCTTACAATAGAATCTTATCTAACTTTTTTCATTCAGGTTCTGAGGGCAAATTTTATCTGACATAGCAGATTCCCTTTGTTTCTGAGATTCTTCAGATG
Source organism: Sminthopsis crassicaudata (assembly GCF_048593235.1). Lineage (NCBI taxonomy): Eukaryota > Metazoa > Chordata > Mammalia > Dasyuromorphia > Dasyuridae > Sminthopsis > Sminthopsis crassicaudata. The sequence goes on along the minus strand of NC_133621.1, from coordinate 94,906,305 downwards.
TATAACGTTAAAAAGGTTATTTTAACCTTACTGTTTACATATGCCTTAACTCAATGCAAAACAATTGTTTACTCTGAATTTTCATTTTTACTGAGGTTAATTTTACCTACTAGTTCAGCAATGAGAAATCCTTCAAATGGAGTCTAGGGAAGAAAATCTTTTCCATGTAATTCTTTCATAAGGTGCATCAAATACCAGTAAACTTCTTAAATAGTAAGGGATTCTGTTTGACACAAATTGAAATAAATAATAGGAAAATTGGTAAATTCTCTGTATTTTCATTTGAAAAGGTAAGTGAAATTTTAAAACCACAAATATGTAAACCTGCATTGATAGCATAATTTCTTTGGGGGAAAAATGGCATAGTTAACATTACCAAGGTGGGAGATACTAAGCTGTGATATCTTGCAAGGAATAAAAATGTTTTACAGAGCAGTTATGGCAGCTGCATAGCTAGGTAGATAAGAGTTTCAGAATTGGAATTAGTAAAATATGAGTTCATATTTGAATTCAGATATGTATTAGCTCTGACCTTTTTCAGTCTCTGTTTCTGCATCTATGAAATAAGAATAAAAATAACTCCTTTCTCCTACTCTTTTTGTAAAGAGAAATGAAGCAGTATTTTAAAGCACTTCTTAAAACTTGATGCTATGCAAACATCTATCTATTATTATGGAAATTTGTTACTTTTGAAATTTTATTTGCTATCTTTTTGATGAGTACTTTCAAAGTTATTGATTGATTCTGATTTAACACAAAATTCTCCAGGAAAGCCCTATCCTAATAATCCCCTATGAACTGGAGATAACTTTTGACTCTTGAGAACAATCATGGAACATGAGCTCTGGTGGGTCCTATACAGCAGACAATCCCATTATTATGTACCTACAAATTAACTTGATTCCTTTGATGATCTGCCTAGCAAAGTATATTGTCAGAAAGTTAAAAGTTGGTAAATGACTTTATTTTCTCTAGCCCTAACAAATATTGTACGTGAAAGTAAAGATGATTGAAAGCTAATAAAATCATCCACCTTTAAAATATTGAAATCATATAAAGAGATGATATAGACCTTAAATATCTAGTTATAGATAGAAGCACCATGGTACAGTATTTTTTTTTAAAGGATAAGCACAACTTCTAAAATAATTTGAACTCACTTGTCAAATAGTCAAACCATACAGTATACTTTAACAATTAATGTGGAATCACTTCATTTATTTGTAATTTTTGTGTTGATAATTTTGCTTTACAATCATATTCTCAATTTTTTTTATATATTCACTTTTCCTGGCTTTAAAATCATGCAATCATACACAATTCTCAGCACTACTTACATAAAGCTAAGACAAATAAAAAGGGTAATATGTTTTGATGAATTAGTTCACTTTTGATGCTTATCATGCCCCAGTAACAGGAACATTACATTGTATAGAGTAGGCACCGAATGTTTATTAAATGAATGAAAGATTGAATATTTAGGTGATAAGCAATTATACTTAGCATATCCTACATTGTTGGGGAATACATTCTGCATATGAATTGCCAAGACAGATAAAATTTGCTTTACTAGCTATATAAAGATATTTTATTTTAACTATATTTTCAACAATCTTTCTAAAAGACACTACAATTCTCTGCCTGATTAAACAGGGCATACAAAACATAATTTAACTTTTTTCTTGAATATTCAAGGTCATTATTATAAATATCAACAGTTTTATTCTGTTCTGTAATATAGCTCAAGGGTTATTTAACTTTATAGGGTTTAGCCATTTAAAAAAAAAACCCAAAAAACAAAAAAAACTAAATTCTCCCAGATTGCTATGCTTTTTCTGATAGATATTATTTATATCTTTTTTTCTCAGTAGAAGCTATAATTTCTTAGTATTTCAATGAGGAGTATCCTTCTCTGTTATCTTATCTCTCTCATTTCACCACCCCAAACTTGCTTCTAAATTTTGTTTTAATCTTGTATGAATGCATTGAAGTGAAGGGTCGTGTAAATAACCTACCAAAACCTGAGGACTTACTGTGGAAACAAGATAAGGAAAGATAATTAATCAGGAATAGTTTTGTGAAGAATTCTAGTCAGTAGGAAATGAACTATGTTTTGTCCTCTCAATAGAACAGAAGACTTTGGAACAGGGAGAAGAGTCTGTATACCCAGTCATATGAAATCACTCTAAAAGTTGTTTGACAACCCCTTCCTTACTTCTTTCTTCCTTCCCTTTCTCCCTTCATTCTTTCTTTGTTTGCCTTTGAGGGTGGGTGAAGGCAGTGAATAGTATGTTCTACCTTAAGTCAAGAAGACAAGTTCAAATTTGACCTTAGATACTTAACTAGTTGTGTGACCTTGGTAAATCATTTAACCTCTGTGTGACTCAGATTTCTTATATGTAAAATCAGGACAATAGAAGCATCTATCTTCCAAGGTTTGTGAAGATCAAATGAGAGTAATTTTCTTTCTTTATTTTTTTAAATACAATAATAGCTTTTTATTTTTTCAAAATACATGGAAAGGTAGTTTGCAAAATCTTGTATTCCAAGTTTTTCTCCCTCTTTCTCCTACCCCCCCCCTCCGCCAGATAATAAGTAATCCAGTATAGGTTATACATGGGCAATTCTTCTAAATATATTTCTACATTTATCATGCTGAGAAAGAAGAATAAGATCAAAAGGGGGGAAAGGGAGAAAGAAACAAGAAAGCAAACAACAACAAAAGGGGAAAATACTATGTTGTGATCTACATTCAGTCCCCATAGTTTTGTTTCTGAATGCAGATGGCTCTTTCCATCTTACATCTATTGGAATTGCTCTCAATCACTTTGTTGTTAAAAAGAGCCACATCTATCATAATTTATCATTTTGCTTGTACAGTATTCTCTTGGTTCTATGTATTTTACTTAATATCAATTCATGTAAATCTCTCCAGGCTTTCCATAACACTCATATACTATAACTTATTCAGCCATTCTCTAACTGATAGTCATCACACTCAGTTTCCAGTCCTTGCCAGTATAAAAAGAGCTGCCACAAATAGTTTTGGACATACAGGTTTTTGTTTTTTGTTTTTTTCCCCCCTTTTCATGATTTCTTTGGGATATACACCCAGCAGAAATACTGCTGAATGAAAGGGTATGTACAGTTTTATAGCCCTTTGGGCACAGTTTCAAACTGTTATGAGATAGTAACGATAAAGCATCGAGTACACACAGGACCTAGCACATAGTAAATATTACAAAAATGTTATAATTTTTCTCCTCCTCTTCTTCTTCTCCATTCTTCTTTTTTCTTCTCCTTTTCCTTCTCTTCCTACGCATTATTTTTCTTCATTGTTATTATTATTAGTTCAGAAAAGTACTTGATTATGAGTGGGAGACAACCAGAAATGGTTATAATTTTTGAAAGGAAATTTATTTCAAAACAAAAAATTCTGATAAGCCTGGCTTGGTGACCAACAAAATAATATATGTTGATAGCTGTTTCTTCTCCCCATGTAATTCTTCTTTTGTTGTTATAATATACATTAGTTTTTAAAAACATTTGTTAATGCCCCATACTTATGTAACTTTATTTTTTTTTCCAGAAAAATGTGATGAGCAACTTGTCTCTGCATTGCCTCATGTCGTTTTCAGCAGTTCATCTTCCATGTCTAGCAGCTATTCTCCAGGCTATGCCAAGCTCAATAAAAGAGGTGGTAAGTGTTTGTGTAGCCTAATCAGTACTTATATTCTTTATGGTAAATAAGAGCATGATTTCAGCTGATATCTGCAGCTACCTGTCTACATGCAAAATATCACAGGTTATCATACCAAACACTAAAAGTTACCCCAAACCATTCTCTCATTGGAGATCACATTCAGAATCACTAGAGCCTTTCTAACATGAAGTCTTTTGGCAGACTTGTTAAAAACTTAGCACAGTTTGGATGTACAAGGATTTTCTAGAGGTAGAATCAAAAAAGAATGAATTAGAAATGCAAAAGAAGACATATTTATGGTTTCAATAGTAATGCAATGACAGGAATGGAAATCTCTGAATATGATCAAACCCAGAACTATGGAGGGGCTTATAGACTTACCTGAGAAAGTGATGCAAACATTTGACTTCACAACAATAAAATATGTGCTGAATCAGAATATTACTTGCACTTAATATTTTATTGAGTTTTCTGTACAGATTGCATTTCATTAAATTATTAGCATAAAAGCATCTGGGAATCTTCTTAAGGGAATCCCCCAAATCTGAATTTTAGCAATAATTTTATGAGATAGTTCCTTCTTTGCTTAATCATGATCTATATCTCATTCAGAGTGTTTGGGTGTATTCCAGGCTTAGTTCTGTGTCTTCTCCCCATTTTTTTGTACTCTCTCTTTTTTTAAACTTCTCATCTCATCTCATTGCAATAAATGACATGTTGACCCCTCATGTCTTCCCTTAGATCCAGTTTTGAAGCACTAATGGTCAACTATGACATCAGGCAACCTTCTTAAATGTCCCATAAACATTGAATTCCAATAATCTTTTAAGTCAGATGCTATTATTATTATAATTATTATTTATAGTCAATTAAACTGAGGGAAACAGACATTCTGTGAATTGCCCAGTATCTCATAGCTAGTAGTCACATAAAACAGAGGTAAAACCATTTGTTCCTGATTCTATCCAATGTTTTTCATTCTGTCTTCTCTTTTGTCAGAAAGGGCAGTTGAGTTTTCGGTAGTCAAAACTGATCATCACATGAATACATAAAGACTTGTGAGTCACATGGGGTATTTTTCTTGATTCATGTACTTTTATTGTCTCAAGATAAAGGGCATTATTATTGTGGTTTTACTGATAAAAACTGGCTGTTGTTTTTGAGAGGTGTTACATTATTTTTACTTAATCTTGTACTCCTTACTCCTTGCTTGACTGCCTGATTGTAATTAAAAAGATGTCAACTGAGTATCATCATCATCCTTTTCATTCTCCTCCTTCTCATTATCACCATCATCTCTCATAGATAATATTTGGATAATATTTCAAGTCTTTAAGAGTGCTTTGCATTTATTTGTTCAATTGATCCTTGGTTTTATTAACTCCATTTTTACAGAAAAGGAAATTGAAGTCACATACCTAGAAAGAAAACTATGCAACACCCAAATGACTCTCCCCACAGAACCTTCATACCCCTACCAGGCACTCAGTCTATTTCATAACAAGCATTGAGATAGCACTAAAAAATTCAAGTGCATATAAAGTTTAAACACTAGCTGTATGACCCTGGGGGCTTCATTTATGCTATGTATTCCTCAGTTTCCTCTTCTGTAAAATGTGCATACTCTGCCAACTAAATTGCATCATGAAGAGCAAGTATTATTATATTTGTAAAATGTATGATGCCTGACACATGGTAAACACTTAAAGGCTGTTCCCTTCTCCCTTCTCATTATTTTCTTTTCCAGCCTGTGTGCCTGTTGGTATTGAATAGGTTACAAGATTTCTCCAGATATTATCACTTCTTTTTTGCCTCATTCTTTATTTAATAATGCTTCATTGCATCAAACTATTCTCTCCTTTTATACTCCCTTGCTCTTTCTTCTTTAACTAATGGAAAGTTAGGAGAGTTAACTACAACCATGGTCACAGCTGGATATATTGTGAGCAGGAGAAAACCTACCATTCTCATTTCTGTTGGGGCTTTTCACTGGTTACAGCAGTATGATTCACAGCAGATGCCAGCAGCTCTACCTCTCCATAGGAGCTCCACAACAGTCTGTAGTCTATAAACCTTTACTCGGTTACTTATGGCTTATTGATGGTTGCCAGCTGTCAGGCAATATCCAGACTGTTTGCTAAGAATGTGGGCTAATAAATGAGTTCAATTCCCAGATTAGGCAGCATTTATACTTTTTGAGTATAAGGCTTCCTTCCTATTACAGAACAGTGAGGCTAGCCCTCAGCAGAATTGGGGGCAGTTTATCTGTCACCAGGACCCAGTTGTCTCTTGCCTCATCATCCTTTTTCTTCTGTTTAGCTGTCTTCCCTTACCTAAGGTACACAATAACATTATTCTGTCCTTTCCTTCAGAATAGAAAAGTCTCCTCTTCAAAGTCTGTTCTCTCTCCTCGTGTGAATCAAAACATTTGAAAGTAGAAAAATTTAAAAGAAGAATTTGGTATTCTGGCTTTGTGGCAGGGCAGATGAAAAAGATATTTTTAATAACTTCATCTTGCCTATAGTCCTCTCATCAGGAAAAGCCTACACTCCTTATGAGCCCAGTCAGAAAGAACAAATAAGAATACTTTTAAGTATGTGTAGAACAGAATGAAAATGTGCATGATTTAGGTTTCTGTCCTTAAATAACTGATTAGGCAAATGTTATTACACTAGTTAATTCTGAAGAGGATTTTTTTTGTGTTTTTTGTTAGCAAAAAGAGAAAGGCAAGAAAGGAGAAGTTAAAACAAATCTATTAACAAAAAAGACTTTATCCTTTCTATCTGTCAAACACTTCTAATCACAGAGAATTTGTATAATTGATTGGATTATATAAGAATACTGACCTACCTATAAAACTTCAGGAAAAAAAAAAGTTCAATAAGGATAGTGAAAATGTGTAATATGATGAGTTTAATTAAGAAAATATTTATAATAACCATGAATTATCATGAATAAATCATCTTTTTAAAATAGCTGTTTTTATGAAACATGTTTTTTTCAACATGGTGAGACTTACAGTTAGCCCTTTGTATTGAAAAGAATACATCATTACTCTTACTTTAAAATTTTTTTTTTACTTTATTTTATTATTTATTATTATAACTTTTTTTTTGACTGGGTAATGGGTAACTTTTTACAAGATTGTCCCTTGCACTCACTTCTATTCTGAATTTTCCTCTTCTTTCCTCTATCCCCTCCCCTAGATGGCAGACAGTCCCATACATGCTAAATATGTTATACTATATCCTAGATACAATATATGTGTGCAAAACCAAATTTTTTTGTTGTTGTTGCACAGGAAGGATTGGATTCAGAAGGTAAAAATAACCTGGGAAGAAAAACAAATGCAAACAGTTTATAGTATTTCACAGTGCTCCTTCTTTGAGTATAGCTGATTCTATCCATCATTGTCAATTAGAACTGAATTAGATCTTCTCTTTGTTGAAGATATCCACTTCCATCAGAATACATCCTCATACAGTATTGTTGAAATGTATAATGATCTCCTGGTTCTGCTCATTTCATTCAGCATCAATTCATGTCTCTCCAAGCCTCTCTGTATTCATCCTGCTGGTCATTTCTTACCAAACAATAATATACCATAATATTTATATGCCATTATTTACCTAACCCATTCCCCAATTGATGTACATCCATTCATTTTCCAGTTTGAGCTATTACAAAAAGAGCTGCCACAAACATTTTGGCACATACAGGTCCCTTTCCCTTTTTGAGTATTTCCTTGGGATATAAGCCCAGTAGTAGCACTGCTGGGTCAAAGAATATGCACAGTTTGATAACTTTGGGCATAATTCCAGATTGCTCCCCAGAATGATTGGATTCTTTCACAACTCCACCAACAATGCATCAGTGTCCCAGTTTTCCCACAGCCACTCCAACATTCATCATTATTTTTTCCTGTCATCTTAGCCAATATGACAGGTGTGTAATGATATCTCAGAGTTGTCTTAATTTGCATTTCTCTGATCAATAGTGATTTGGAACACTCTTTCATATGAGTGGAAATAGTTTTAATTTCATCATCTGAAAATTGTCTGTTCATATCCTTTGACCATTTATCAATTGGAGAATGGCTTGATTTCTTATAAATTAAAGTCAATTCTCTGTATATTTTGGAGATGAGGCCTTTATCAGAATCTTTAACTGTAAAAATATTTTCCCAATTTGTTATTTCCCTTCTAATCTTGTTTGCATTAGTTTTGTTTGTACAAAAGCTTTTTAATTTGATATAATCAAAAATTTCTATTTTGTGATCAATAATGATCTCTAGTTCTCCTTTGGTCACAAATTCCTTCCTCTTCTACAAGTCTGAGAGGTAAACAATTCTATGTTCCTCTAATTTATTTATGATCTTGTTCTTTATGCCTAAATCATGGACCCATTTTGATCTTAGCTTGGTATGTGATGTTAAGTATGAGTCCATGCCTAATTTCTGCCATACTAATTTCCAGTTTTCCCAGCAATTTTTGTTAAATAATGAATTGTTATCCCAAAAGTTGGGATCTTTGGGTTTGTCAAACACTAGATTGCTTTAGTTGTTCACTATCTTGTCCTGTGAACCTGACCTATTTCACTGATCAACTAGTCTATTTCTTAGCCAATACCAAATGATTCTGGTGACTGCTGCTTTATAATATAGTTGTAGATCAGGTACAGCTAGACCACCTTAATTTGATTTTTTTTTCATTAATTCCCTTGAAATTCTTGACCTTTTGTTGTTCCATATGAATTCTGTTGTTATTTTTTCTAAGTCATTAAAATAGTTTCTTGGGAGTCTGATTAGTATAGCACTAAATAAAAAGATTAGTTTGGGGAGTATTGTCATTTTTATTATATTTGCTCAGCCTATCCAAGAGCACTTAATGTCTTTCCAATTATTTAAATCTGACTTTATTTTTGTGGCAAGTGTTTTGTAATTTTGCTCATATAATACCTGACTTTTCTTTGGTAGATAGATGGGTCTCTTCATCACAAGATCATTGCAACTAGGGGGCAGCTAGGTGGCGCAGTGGATAGAGTACCAGCCTTGAATTCAGGGGGATCTGAGTTCAAATCTGGTCTCAGATACTTAACACTTCCTAGCTGTGTAACCCTGGGCAAGTCACTTAACCCCAGCCTCAAAAAAAAAAAAAAAAAAAAAAAAAAAAAAAAAAAAAAATCATTGCAACTGGCCTCAATCACCTTGCTGTTGAAAAATGCCATATTCACCAAAATTGAAAATTATATAATCTTTTTGCAAGACTGAAGAATATAATGTTGTTATTGTTGTTTTCATTATATGTTTTTCCAAGTTTTATTCACCTAATTGCATTGTTTTAATGTAAAGCTTTTTAAGATTTCATTCATTGAATTCTTGCTCATTTTATGAGTAGATGAGATGCTAACTCTAACCTATTCTTCTTTTATAGAAATTTGGGAGTCCCACATTTATCCTCACAGGAAATGTTATAAAGTGCTGGGCTCTCCATTGTGCTCAAAAAAAGGATAACCTTTTTGGAAATGCAAACCTTACTCTTCTTTTGGGATCTTTGACTATTCATTCATATAAGAGTTTATGGTCATTTTTTATTTTCCCAGTCAACTTCAGTGCTCAAGTTTCTGTTTTCTTGACAAAATTTTGCCTCTTCCCTGAACTTGAAATAATTACTTTAGCCTTAGTCACAGCACCTATCAAACTATTCTTGACTTCCTTTGGAAATACAGTGAAATATTTTGAAACTATATATTTGTGTGTATGTGTGTGTGTGTGTGTGTGTGTGTGTGTGTATGTGTGTGTGTGTGTGTTCTTGGCATGGAATAAAATTTAAAAATAAACAACAGTAATCAAAACTTTTGTAACTATGGCACTAATGGCACATGATACAGAGAATATCTTGCATCTCCATAATCTCCATAGTGTGTAGGCCAAATTCAGGAGTATGGGATAAGATGTTAGATGTTTTATTTAGTCTCCTGTGACTGGGCAAATGATTACACGTAACATAATATGGTTATCTTTTGATGTTTAATTGTTTTTTTTTCAGGAGGGCAGATGTTTAAATGAAGACTTAGGAAATCAGGAATTGGGAAACATATAGATTTGGGAATTAATGTATACTAGAACTCCCAAAAGTGGTTTTCAATTTATTTTCCTTTTGAATCATCTGACATTGAAGTCTGGGGGTGAAGACAAGATGGTGGAGTAAAGTCAGGAAACTTCTGAAGCACTCTCAGTTTCCCTTGAAAATAAAATGAAACCAAGCCTCTGAACAGAGCATAATAGAATGAAACCTCTGTCCAGCTCAAGATAGACTGACAAAACTTCAAGAAAGGTCAGTTTCACTGGGGTAAACTGGGTGTTCAGCACAGATTACTCCAGGAAAACATCAGGAAAGCAGGTGAGAGGATCTTAATCACATTAAATCAGCAAAAAAGACTCTTCCTATGTCCTGATTCAGTAGAGTAAAAAAAAAATCAGTGGGGTAGATTCCAGCCAGCTCAGAAGGCAAACTCCGGGAAATCATCCAGTTTCCTGAAAAGAGTAGGCAAAGCTTCCCCCTGCAAACAAAAGGGGTCTTTGTGCTCAAAGCCAAGGCTCAGTGCAGTGCAGGAAATTTGTGAAATTTATCCCAGGAGAGAAAAAAAGTGAAAAAAAAAAGTTAAAAAAGGAAGAAATACCAAAAGGAAAGAAAATGAGAAAAAAAAAAAAAAAAAAAAAAAACAGAAAAAGCCTTGACCATAGAAAGCTTCTATTAAAGACAAAAATATAAACTCAGGTGAGGAAAGAATATCCACAGAAAAAAATCTTAAAGTGAAGATAAATTGGTCTCAAGCCCAAAGAGGCTTCTTGGAAATTCTCATAAAAAAGAATAAAGAAATGAGAAACACACATGAGAGAATTAATAATTTTGAAAAGGAAGGGGAAAAATTGTCTGAAGAAAATAACTACTGAAGCAGTAGAATAAACCAAATGGGAAAATAGATTCAAAAGATAACTAGCAAAACTCACACATTAAAAATTAAAACAAGGTAAATGGAATCTTATGACTTTGTGAGACAGCAATAATCAGTCAAAGAAACCAAAAAGAATGAAAAAATGGAAGAAAATGTCAAACATATCATTGGCAAAACAGCCAACCTGGAAAATAGATTCAGAAGAGATAATTTAAATATTTTTGCCTTACCTGAAGGCCATAATCAAAAAAAAGAGCCTGGATAGCATTCTATAAAAGTTCATTAAGGAAAACTGCCCCAATATTCTAGAAAAAGGGGGGGGGGAAATATACACATTGAAAGAATATATTTATCGCTTCTGTAAAAAGATCCCACAAGAAATATTGTTGTAAAATTCCAAAATTATAATCTCAAAATAATGTAATCTGCCAGACAAAAATCATTCAAATATCAAGGAGCAACCATCAGGATTACCGAGAATCTGGCAGCTTCTACAATATGGGATCAGAGGGCCTGGAATACAATATTCCAGAAGACAAAGGACCTGAGGTTACAACCAAAAAGTAACCACCAGTGAGATTCAGTATCATCTTTCAGGGGAGGAAATGAAACTTCAATGAAGTAAGAGACTTTCAATCATTTCTATTGAAAAAATCAGAATTCAATAGAAAATTTAATCTACAAACACAGAACTCAAGAGAACCATAGAAAGGTAAACAAGAGAAAATACATATACTGTTTACACCTCTACATGGATAAAACAATATCTGTAACACCTGAAAATTGAATCTGACACTGAGGCATAAAAAGGGGGATATCAAATGAACTGAGGTTGTGAATGAGCTCTAATGTGATGGCAGCAAAGAAAAAGATATTAAAGTATAGAAAAGGGTTTGTTGTTGAAAAAGAGGAAAGGGGAGGTATAATGGGACAATTAGTTCAAACAAGAGGCTCAAAAAACCTATTAAATGGAGGGGGAAAAGAGAGTGGGATGAGCATTGTCTAAAGCTTGATCTCATCAGTTTTGGCACTAAGAGGGAAAAACTTAATCATTCAGTTGGATATAGAAATTTATTTAGTCCTATAAAGAAGTAGGAGGAGAAAGATGAAAAGAAAAGGGAGGAGCAGGATAGAAGGAAGGGCAGAAACACTAAGAAAAAAAGGTAAGAGAAAGGGAAGGATTGATAGAGGAAAAGGTAATGGGTGGGGTGGATTAAAAAAACAGCATAAGGACTAGATGGAAAGAGAGAACAAAGGATATACAAGGGAAAATAGGATGGAGGGAAATACAGAATTGGTAGTCATAATTCTTAATGTGAATGGAATTAACTCATCCATAAAAAGGTAAGCAAATACCAGAGTAGATTAAAAACCATAATCCTACAATATGTTGTTTACAAGAAACACATTTGACACAGAAAGACAAGATAAAGGTAAAAGGCTGCAACTGAATTTATTATGCTTCAGCTGGAGTAAAAAAAAAAAAAAAAAGTAGGGGTAGCAATTCTGATCTCAGATAAAGCAAAAGTAAAAATAAATCTTACTAAAAGAGATAAGGAGGGAAAGTACATCTTGATAAAGACAGTAATGAAGTAGTAACAATACTAAATGTGTATTCACCAAGTGGTGGAACAGGCAAATTCCTAGAGAAGATTTTAATCCAGTTACAGGAAGAAATAAAGACAGCAAAACTATTCTAGTTGGGAATCTCAACCTCCTTCTTTCTGAATCAGACAAATCTGACCATAAAATAAACAAGAAAGAAAATAGCAAGGTTAATAGGATTCTATAAAACTGAGATATGATAGACCTTGGGAGAAAATTGAATAGGAACAGAAAGGAAATACAACTTTTTTCTCAATAGGACATGGCACCTACACAAAAATTGTCCACATATTAAGGCATAAAAACTTCACAATCAAATGCAGAAAGGCAGAAATAGTAAATGCTTCCTTTTCAGACTATAATGTAATAAAATTATATTCAACAAAGGGCCAGGGAAAGATAGACTAAACATCAATTGGAAACAAAATAATCTAATTTCAAGGAATGAGTGGATCAAGAAACAAATCACAGAAACAATCCATAATTTCATCATGGAAAATGACAATAATGAGACAACATATCAAAGCCTATGAGGTGCACCTAAAACAGTTCTTAAGGAAATTTCATATCTCTAAATAGTTACATAAATAAAATAGAGAAGGAGAAGATGAATGAATTAGGCATGCAACTAAGAAAGGTAGAAACAGAACAAATTAAAAACCCTAAATAAATATCAAAATAGAAAATTTGAAACTCTGAAGAGAGATTAATAAAGTAGAAGCTAAGAAAAATATTGAACTAATAAACTAAATAAGAGTTGGTTTTATGAAACAAAATAACAAATTATATAAACCTTTGGTTAATTTGATCAGAAAAAGGAAAGAAAAAAAGGCAAATTACCACCATAAAAATGAGGGGATTGAAACCACTATCAATGAAAAAGAAATTAAAGCAATAATTAGGAACTATTTTGACCAATTCTATGGCAGTGAAGTTGACAATCTAACTGAAATGATGAATATTTACAAAAGTATAAATTGCCAGGTTAACAGAAGAGGGAAAAATACTTAAATAGTCCCATTTTAGAAAAAGAAATTGAACAAGTCATTAATGAACTCCCTAAGAAAATAATTTCAGGAACAGATGGATTCACAAGTGACTTCTATCAAACATTTAAAGAACAATTAATTCTAGTATTATGTAAACTCTTTGGAAAACAGAGGTAAAGAAAGAGTACTGCCAAATTCCTTTTCTGACACAAATATGGCACTGATACCTAAACCAGGTATAAAACAGAACAAGAAAATTAGATCAATCTCCTTAATGAATATTGGTGAAAAAATTTAAATAAATTATTAGCAAAGACATTGTAGCAACTTATAAGCAGGAAAATATATTATGACCTGTTGGGATTACTAGGTGAGAACTGAGGTTGTCTGGATGGTGACAAGGTGAGAATTCAGGTTTTCTGGACAATTACAAGGTGAGAACTCAGGTTGACTTGATAGAGGGGGCAAGCTCATTGGCTGGGGTGGTTCTTCCCAGAAGCCCTTGCATTATCCCACGCCCATTCTCTGGGAGGATAAAAAGAGACAGCACTGGGCGCAGAGAGCAGATCGGCCTGAAGAAGGATAAGAGTTGGAGGAGATTCAGAGCCAGGATTCAAGAGAAAGACTCTCTGCATTACATCAGGCCTGACGGGGCTCTCTGCAGGAAGGGAAGTCACTTCTAAGGACAAGAGTTAACAGCAACTGCCTGGAGACAACGGTTCACTACAGGAAGAAGAATCTGTCTTAAAGATTTGAGTAGATACAGCAGATCTCTTCCCAGAGAGCGATCCGGCAGCTTCTAGAGACGACAGCTCGCTACAATTGGCGCCCAACGTGGGGCAAGGACATTTGCTTATCCTGACAAGAAGAGCTAGACCAGACCTTCGCAATTTGGCGCCCGAACAGGGACAGACACAGTCCTGATTCCAGTGGAAAAGCTTCCGATCTAGATCTCAGTCTCTCTGACCCAGAACCGTGAGTAAGGAGGAAACTTTGTTAAAGATTAAGTGAGCGTGCTAATAGATAAATAAGGAACTTAACTTGTTAAGGGCTAAACCAGGAATCTCTTATAGCTGAAATGGGGCAGATGTTAGCTATATTCAATCCCTGGACCTCAGCCTACTCAACCCCAGCCCCAGAAGCAACCTCAGCTCCATTCAGGAGTGGTACTATAGAGAGTATAATCAACATAATTGAGGAGCAGAGTTTACTTGTAACCTGGGTACAGATTGCTAAACTATTGGCTGCATTAAGACGCACATCCCCTTGGTTCTTAGAGGAAGAAAAGATAGATGTAGATAAATGGAAGCTAGTGGGATATGAAATGAAAGAATTTCAAGCAAAAAATGGGCCTCGTTCAATTTCTGCAGAAGTATTTTATATCTACAACATAGTTCAATTAGCCTTAAACTATCAAGCAAGTTGTAGGAGAAGGAAAAGTTCTAAAAATGAACAGAGGAGGAAGTGTGAGGAAAAAAGGAAAGATCAAGATCTTTCCCTAGAGCAAGAGGATTTAAATGAGGAATTATGGTATGATTCTCTTGAAGAAGCTTCAACCCTGCCTAGAGAACAGATTATTGACAGGCCCACATCAACCCCACCTTCAGAGATGGAGGAAGAAAGAGGGGAAGAGGCAGAAACACAAACAGAATTGCCTGTGAAGCAGCCTAAGCCTATGACAAGATTAGAAAAAGCATTGGTTAAAGCTAAGAGAGAAGGACAGGATATAAGTGATTTTATACATGCATATCCTGTGATTGAAAATACTGACTCTGTAGGTAAAAAAAGGAGAAGATATGCACCTTTAGATTTGAATAAAATTAAGGATTTGAAAAAAGGTTGTACCCTTTATGGGGCTACATCAGCTTATGTCAAAATGTTACTAGATGGTTTGTCTTATGAAGTCCTAACCCCAAATGATTGGAAATCCATAGCAAGGATATGCCTGGAACCTGGAGAAAATTTATTATGGCTTTCGGAATTTCATGAATTATGTAGAATTCAAGTCAGATGCAATTTGGAAATAGGAGTTAACACACAATTCACTTTTGAGCACTTAGCTGGTGAAGGTCAGTATGGAGAGAATTCGGAACAGATTAATTATACCATGACAATATATGAACAAATTGCTAAGGCTGCAATAAAAGCTTGGGGTGTCCTTCCTGGACAGAAAGATCGTGGAGAGGCTTTCACTAAAATACAGCAAGGTCCCAATGAACCTTTTGCATATTTTGTGGGACGTTTGCAAACTGCTGTCAAAAGAACTATTGGAGAAAATTCAGCTACAGAAATAATGACCAGACATCTGGCTAAGGAAAATGCCAATGAGATTTGCAAAAGAATTATATGGGGATTAGACAAAGATGCTCCTTTAGAGGAGATCATAAGACGCTGTGCTACAGTGGAAACAAATGCTTTTTACACCTGGACAATGATGAATGTGGAAAGACAGGGTCCCTCCTGGCAAGGGCCTTCTAGAGAAACTCGGCGATGTTTTCAATGTGGAAAAATTGGGCATCTAAGAGCTCAGTGTAGGTATGGAGATACAGTGAGAAGACAGGGTGAAAGAAGACCTAAAACCCCATGTCCAAAATGCAACAGAGGACTCCATTGGGCATCAGAGTGTAGAATAATTCAGGGAAATGGGATGAGGGGCCCAGGTCCAGGGCCCCAGGCAAAAAAGACTTGGGGCATGATGGCAGCCGAGGTTACATCCAGAGAATTTTAAGACACGATCAATCAGCCAAAAGGCAATCAGATGGAAGAAAGGGATTGAAATTAGGAAAAATAGAGTTGTGTGCAGTAGAGACTACCGAGATACTCCCTGGAGAAGTGAAATCTGTTCCTGTTGAGCCTATGGATCCTTTGCCTCCAGGCACAGTAGGCTTGACCATTTCACCTTCTGAGAGTGCCTACAAAACAGTGTCCATCCATACACTGATGTGGGAGACTGGAGAACGTGTATCTAATATCCCAGTCACTAACACAGGCAGACAGCGTGTGATTTATCAACCAGGAGAAGTAGTAGCATCAGGCTTATTGTTACGGACCCCTAATAAGCAACCTAGTGATAGTCGCCTAGATTTTGACTCCAATGAACAAAATCCAGGAATATATTGGACAGCAGCTGTGACAGCTGACCGACCTATGCTTACTATTTATATAAACGGAATACCATTTGAAGGATTGGTAGACACGGGTGCAGATCGTACAGTTATTAGAGGTGCCAATTGGCCCGGTCACTGGCCAAAGATTAAAGCAGACACCTATATGTCTGGGGTGGGAGGATCAATAGCAGCAGAGGTTAGTGCTAGGCCTTTGAGATGGGTATTTGAAGGAGAAACAGGAGCTTTTACTCCTTTTGTGGTTGAAAAAATCCCCATCAATCTGTGGGGAAGAGACATTTTACAGCAGATAGGATTACAAATAAGCACTTCGGCTTTTTAGGCAGGGCTGCTGTTGAAGGCCTACCTGCACTTTCACCAGTTCCTATTCAGTGGAAGACTGATTCACCAGTGTGGGTAGAACAGTGGCCCTTAAGAAGTGATAAAATTCAGGCCTTATTAGACATAGTGCAAGAACAACTTGACCAAGGACACTTGCGGCCTTCTCTAAGTCCTTGGAATTCCCCAGTATTTGTGGTGAAAAAGAAATCTGGAAAATGGAGGATGATAACTGATCTAAGAAGAGTAAATGAACAGATGGAAACTATGGGAACTCTTCAGCCTGGACTTCCATCTCCTACTCAGTTGCCAAGAGAATGGCCTCTATGGGTTATAGACATTAAGGATTGTTTCTATTCTATTCCTCTAGATAAGGAGGATATGAAAAGATTTGCTTTTTCAGTGCCTAGTGTTAATTTGGCTGAGCCTTATAAAAGATATGAATGGACAGTTTTGCCACAGGGAATGAAAAACAGCCCTACTATGTGCCAAATGTATGTTGCAGCTGCTCTTGCTCCAGTAAGAAAAGCCTTTCCAAAAGTAATATTGTTACATTATTTGGATGATATTTTGGGATGTGCACCTGAGGAACAAATGTTAGAGGCATGTCTACAAAGGACCATGGAAACATTAAAGTACTACAAACTGCATATAGCTACAGAAAAAATTCAAAGACATGCTCCTTTTCAATATTTAGGATATGAAGTATATCCTAAGACACTCACAGTACAAAAGCTTTCTTTAAGAACAGAGAAGTTGAACACCTTAAATGACTTTCAAAAATTAATAGGAGATATCCAATGGATGCGTCCAGTGTTAGGCTTAACTACCAATCAACTACAACCTCTCTATGACATTTTAAGGGGAGACAGTGCTTTAAATTCACCACGCCAGCTTACAAAAGAAGCACAAAAGGCTTTGAGAGAAGTTGAACTGGCTTTATCCAATGTGGTTGAAAGAGTCACTCAAAAACCCTTGGAAATATCAGTTTTTGCTACAAAAGAGGCACCCACAGCAGTCCTTCATCAAGGAGACAGAGTGATTGAGTGGGTGAACCTCCCAGCACAACCAGAACAAAGCCTTACACCTTACCCAGTGCTTGTGGCTAGGATTTTATTAAAGGCTATTAAGAGAGTAACACAATTATCTGGGATAAGTCCTGAAAAAATATACACATTCTATACTAACGCACAGATTAATGTATGCTGTGAGAACATCCCAGAATGGCAAATTTTATTGGCCACCGCTCCAAATTTTGCACATGGATCTCCATTAAAGATTACCCGGCTACTACATAATTGGCGATGGATTTTTGAAGAAAAGGTTTCTAAGGTTCCTCTTAAAGGACCAACAATCTTTACAGATGCCTCCAAAGAAAATATTTGTGCCATATACTCTCATGATTTAACCATAAAGAGAGTAATCAGGACTCCTTTTCAATCCACTCAACAGAATGAATTATTTGCTATCATGCTAGCTCTCACTTATTACCCAGGAGACATAAATATAATTACTGATTCAGCCTATTCAGTAGGTGTAGTACAAAGAATTGCCACAGCCCAAATAAAATTTGCAGCCTCCAATATTTATCAGCTCTTTAAGGAACTTCAAGAGCAAGTGAGAAAACATCCAGGCAAGATTTATATCTTGCATGTCCACTCACATAGTGGACTTCCAGGTCCCATTTTTGATGGAAATTCAAAGGCAGATAGCCTTCTAACCATGTTAGCCAGTAGTCCTTTGTTTCAGGAAGCACAAGAATCTCATTCTAAATATCATCAGGCTGCTCGAGCTTTACGTTTACAATTTGGAATCACAAGAGAGGAAGCTAGGAGCATAGTAAAAAGCTGTACAGCTTGTCTTCCTTTCCATGCTCCTACACTCCCTCCAGGGAAGAATCCTCGTGGTTTGAGACCCAATGAAATCTGGCAAATGGATGTGACCCATTATAAATCTTTTGGTCGTCTATCTTTTATTCATGTCGTGGTAGACACCTTTTCAGGATTCACATTTGCAATGCCAGCAGCAAAAGAGACAGCCCGAGTGGTCACTGAATTCCTTATACAAGCTTTTGCAATTATGGGTGTGCCACAAGCAATAAAAACAGACAATGGACCTGCATATACGTCCAAACATTTTACACACTTTTGTGCACAGTATAAGATTTTACATACCACGGGCATACCCTTTAATCCTCAAGGGCAGGCAATAGTAGAGAGAAGAAACAGAGATATTAAGACACTCCTCCAAAAACAAAAGAAAGGGGGAGCCACAGGTAGCCCTAGGGAACTTCTAAATTTAGTTCTCTATACCATTAATTTTCTAATTTTTGACAAAGATGCGCTGGCTCCAGCAGACAGGTTTTATAACCCACCAGAAGGGCAGTGTCCAGTGAGAGCATCTCCACTGTCCTTAGATAATCGCCAGGTGATGTGGAGAGATCCAGAAAGTGGTGAATGGAAGGGACCAGATAGGTTAACTGCCTGGGGGAGAGGGTTTGCTTGTATTTCTTCAGCAGGAGAAGGAATCAGATGGGTGCCAACAAGTCATATTCGCCTTGTCCATCAGAGAGAGACAGAAAAAGAGAAAGACCTCAAAATAAAGGAGAAGATCTAAGAAACATCTGACACTGAAAGAGCATGGATAATAAGAAGACTGTTAAAGAACTTAAAAACCAGCAGGAATCATTGGACTTCCTCACACAAGATGAGAATAATGGACAATGGACTTATGGACATTTATAAATTTTCAATTTATGATTATGATTATGTTATATACTTCTAGCATGTGTTATGTTACTATGTTACTATGTGCTTATGTAATTTATGTAATTATCTGTAATACTTCCCATATTGATGGATTTATGTTTCAAGGTCATGACTGTCCTATGTTCTAAATCAAAAGAAAGGGGGAGATGTTGGGATTACTAGGTGAGAACTGAGGTTGTCTGGATGGTGACAAGGTGAGAATTCAGGTTTTCTGGACAATTACAAGGTGAGAACTCAGGTTGACTTGATAGAGGGGGCAAGCTCATTGGCTGGGGTGGTTCTTCCCAGAAGCCCTTGCATTATCCCACGCCCATTCTCTGGGAGGATAAAAAGAGACAGCACTGGGCGCAGAGAGCAGATCGGCCTGAAGAAGGATAAGAGTTGGAGGAGATTCAGAACCAGGATTCAAGAGAAAGACTCTCTGCATTACATCAGGCCTGACGGGGCTCTCTGCAGGAAGGGAAGTCACTTCTAAGGACAAGAGTTAACAGCAACTGCCTGGAGACAACGGTTCACTACAGGAAGAAGAATCTGTCTTAAAGATTTGAGTAGATACAGCAGATCTCTTCCCAGAGAGCGATCCGGCAGCTTCTAGAGACGACAGCTCGCTACAATTGGCGCCCAACGTGGGGCAAGGACATTTGCTTATCCTGACAAGAAGAGCTAGACCAGACCTTCGCAATGACCAAGTGGGATTTATACCAGAAATTCAGGGCTGGTTCAGGAAAACTATTAACATAATATCAGGATATCATAATACCATAGTATCAGGAAAACTATTATTGCAATCTACCATATCAATAACAAAATCAACAGAAATCATATGAAAATCTCAATAGTTGCAGAAAGAACTTTTGACAAAATACACACACATCCCTATTAAAAGCACAAGAGAGCATAGGGATAAAGAGAGTTTTCCTTAAAATAATAAGCAGTATCTATATAAAATTTACTGCAAACAATATTTGTAATGTCGAGTAGCTGGATGTATAAGAACAAGGGTGTAACAAGGATGTCCATTATCATCACTATTATTCAGCATATTGACTTTAGCAATAACAAAAGAAAAAGAAATCAGAGGGAATTAGAATAGGCAATGAGAAAATAAAACTGACCCTCTTTGCAGATATGATGATATACTTAGAAAATCATTCAAAAACCTACTCAAAACAATTCACAGCTTTAGCAAAGTTGCTGTATGTAAAATAAATGCAGACAAATCGTCAGTGTGTGTGTGTGTGTGTGTGTATATATATATATATATATATATATATATATATATATATATATATATATATATATATATATATACAAAATTTCACTGGCAAAACCCATCAGCAAAATATAGAGAAATTCCATTCAAAATTATTGTAGCCAAAAAAAGTACTTGGGCTCTATATGCCAAGACAAACCCAAGAATTATATGAACACAATTACAAATCACTTCTCACACAAAAAAATCAGCTCTAAACAAGTGGGAAAAGATTAATTGTTCATAGCAAGGCTGAGCTAATATGACAAAAATTACAATTGTACCTAAATTGGTCTACTTTTCCTGTGCCATACCAATCAAACTGCCAAAACATTATTTTATAGTACTAGAAAAACCAATAACCAGATTCATCTGGAAAAACAAAAGGTCAAGAATATAAAAAAGAATTAACAAAAAAAAATTACAAAGGATTGTGGTTTAGCCATACCAGATCTAAAACTATATTATAAAGCAGCAGTAATCAAAACCATTTGGTACTGGCTAAGAAATAGAATGGTCAATCAATGGAATATATTACATACAAAACACAATAATCAAGGTCTAGAGCAATCAAGTATTTGGTAAATCTCCAAACTCTTCTAGAATAAGAACTCACTATTTGACAAAAATTGCTAGGAAAACTGGAAAACAATATGTCAGAAAGTTAGCATAAACCCACATCTCCCAGCCCTTACCAAAATAAGGTCAAAATGGATACATGAATATATCATAAAGGATGATACCATAAACCTATTAGGAGAACAAGGGGTAATTTAGTTATCAGATATTTGTTTATAGAACATTGTAAAAGGCAAAATGGACCACTTTGATTACATTAAATTAAAAAGATTTTACACAAACAAAGCTAACAGAAACACGAATAAAGGGAAGTACAAAGCTGGGAAAAAAATCTTTACAGCCATATTTCTAATAAAGGTCTCATTTTAAAATTATATAAAGAACTGTGTCAAATTTATAAGAATACAAGACATTCCCCAATTCACAAATGGTCAAGGGATATGAATAGACAATATTCAGATGATGAAATTAAAGCCATTTATAGTTATATGAAAAATGCTCTAAAATGCTATTAATTAGAGAAATGCAAATTAAAACAATTTTGAGGTACCACCTCACACTCTCAGACTGGCTAAGATGAGAGTAAATTATAAGGGTTGGAAGGGATGTGGGAAAACTGGCACCCTAATGCATTGTTAGTGAGTTGTGAAATGATCCAACCATTCTGGAGGGCATTCTGAACTATGTCCAAAGGATTATGAAACCAGCAGTGCTATTACTGTTTTGGTATCCCAAGAAAAGCATAAAGGAGGAAAAAGGACCGACATGTATAGAAATATTTGAAGCCTTTCTTTTTGTGGTAGTAAAGAATTGGAAAAGGAGTGGATGCCCATCAATTGGGGAATGGCTGAAGAAGTAATACATGAAAGTAATGGAATATTATTATTTTATTAAAAAATGACGAAGAAGCTGATTACAGAAAGGCTTGGAAAGATTTATATGAACTGATGCTGAATGAAACAGAGAACCAGGAATACATTGTAAACAATAACAGCAAGAATGTGCAATGATCAATTATAAAAGGCTTCTCCACTATTTAGTGATCCAAAGCAATCCCAATAGACTTTGGACAGAAAGTGCTATCTACATCCAGGAAAAAGAGCTAAGGAGACAGAATGCAAATCAATAAATGCTATGATCACTTCTTTTACTATTATTATTTTTTTAATCCCTCCCATGGGTTTTTCTTTTTGCTCTGATTTTCCTCTCCCCACATGTTTCATAAAACAATGGGCATTACAAATAAATAAACTTACAACAACAACAAAATAAACCTCTGACTTAACTATGACTAGATTATCCTTATAGATTAGTGATATAGGCAAGGACAGACTAACCTAGAAGAAAATATTTTCAATCCCGCTCATCATTTGACTTCATTTCTGATCTTAAGACTTTTAAGCCCATTTCTACTAGACAGGAAGTATGTTTCATCCCTTTTGTTACTTTAAATTCAATAACTTTTTCAAATCATTGTTGTTATAAACATTTTTGCTTACTTCCTCTTGTCCTTCTTGTTTACTCCTTCCACCAGGCAACCAGTGTACAAAGTAGTAATTAAAATGGAAGGAACAGAGATTTTGGCAGCAAACTTTCATAGGAAATTGTCTCATGTAATATGAAGAATAGATGATTAAGAATCAGAAGAATAGATTTTTGTCCATTCTCTGGCACTAGTTAGATAGATGGTTTTGTGGAAGTTATTTCTTTTTATGGGGACTGAATTTGTTTATTAGTGAACTGAAGGGATTGAGCTAAATGAATTATATTATGCTGAAAACAGAGGTCTACCATTCTATAAGTGTATGATTTGGTAATTATATATTAAGATTTCATGTTAGCATTTAAGACAACAAGTTAAATAAGGGTAATAGCCTGAATAAGAAAATTAGGAAAATGAAAAATCAGTTTTATTTTATTTTTCCTTTCTTCATCAGCTCTAGTGATTAAAATTGCATGGGGTCTACTGCTGGGTAGCTTTCTTCTTGTTGTTTTTTTAATTATATGCTTCAATTTGGCATTTCATATACTAATAAGGTGAGCTTTAGCACATTTTTATCTTTGAATCCTGACATATAAAGCAGTAATCCTTATTATTATAATAATAAATGACATATATTTTGCATATCATGATTTATAAAGTTATTTGCATATGCTATCTCCTTTGATCCCATTATAAAGCCTATGAGATAGGTATTATTATTACAGATTTTACAGATTAGGGAACTAGTTATCAATGTTAGCGAATGATAGAGCTAGGAAGGTAACTTATATTATCTGTTCAGGACAGTACTAAGATACTGAAAATAAAAAGAAAGTTTAAAAAATCCTTATACTTAGGGAGTTTACATTGTATTGATAAAATAAAACTTATGAACAGTGAAAGAAATACAAGATAAATGTAATGGATTAAAAAATATAAAAGGGAAGGGAAAATTGACAACTTTCAGGAAAAAAAATTTTCCTTGGAAAGAAATAAATCAACAATTCTTTGAATTAAGCTAATGATAATAAGAAGCCCAAGTGTGGAAGGCATAGAGCAAGAGATATAATACTAACTTCTGGAAACAAAAGTTGGCCTTTTGAGTCAGAATGGAGAGGGTAGAGTGTAATAATGTAAAATACATCTTTTAAAGTAAAATTCATAACCCATTCAGATTGTAAATGAGTTTTAATGATAAATTGAGAAGTTGGTAGTCTATCATAGAGGCCTAAGAACATGACTAAAGGTACATTTACTATTTCTACCTTTCTTCTTTTGATTTTGAGGTCTTATGTCCTAATATATGGTCAATTTTTGTATAGGTTCCATGAACTGAAACAAAAGTATACTCCTTTCTGTCTCCTTTCAATTTTCTCCCAAAATCTATTATCTTTCATCTTTTAATAGTTTCTGGTAGAGATTGTATGTAAAGAGTTTTATTCCATCGTAGATAATCTTAAAATATAATTTTTTTGAACATTTTTTATTAATTTTTATAATTATAACATTTTCTTTGACAGTACATATGTATAGGTAGTTTTTTTTTTTTTTTTTTTTTTTTTACAACATTATCCCTTGTACTCCCTTCTGTTCCCCTCCTTCCCTCCACCCCATCCCCTAGATGGCAGGCATTCCCATACATATTAAATATCTTATAGTATATCTTATGTACAATATATATATATGTGCAGAACCGAATTTTGTTGTTGTTGCAAAGGAAGGATTGTATTCACAAGGTAAAAATAATCTAGGAAGAGAAACAAAACAAAACAAAACAAACAAACAAAAAAAACAGTGCTCTCAGTTTATACTCATTTCCCAGTGTCCCTTTTCTGGGTGTAGCTGATTCTGTCCATCATTGGTCAATTGGAATTGGATTAGCTCTTCTTTATGTTGAAGATATCCACTTCCATCAGAATACATCCTCATACAGTATCATTGTTGAAGTGTATAATGATCTTCTGGTTCTGCTTGTTTCACTTAGCATCAGTTGATGTAAGTCTCTCCAAGCCTCTCTGTATTCCTCCTGTTGGTCATTTTTACAGAACAATAATATACCATAACATTCATATACCATAATTTAACCAACCATTCTCCAATTGATGGACATCCATTAATTTTCCAGTTTCTAGCCACTACAAAAAGGGCTGCCACAAACATTTTGGCACATACAGGTCCCTTTCCCTTCTTTAGTATTTCCTTGGGGTATAAGCCCAGTAGTAGCACTGCTGGATCAAAGGGTATGCACATTTTGATAACTTTTTGGGCATAATTCCAGATTGCTCTCCAGAATGGTTGGATTCTTTCACAATTCCACCAACAATGCATCAGTGTCCCAGTTTTCCCACAGCCCCTCCAACATTCATCATTATTAGTTCCTGTCATCTTAGCCAATCTGACAGGTGTGTAATGATATCTCAGAGTTGTCTTAATTTGCATTTCTCTGATCAATAGTGATTTGGAACACTCTTTCATATGAGTGGAAATAGTTTTAATTTCATCATCTGAAAATTATCTGTTCATATCCTTTGACCATTTATCAATTGGAGAATGGCTTGATTTCTTATAAATTAAAGTCAATTCTCTGTATATTTGGGAGATGAGGCCTTTATCAGAACCTTTAACTGTAAAAATGTTTTCCCAATTTGTTACTTCCCTTCTAATCTTGTTTGCATTAGTTTTGTTTGTGCAGAAACTTTTTAATTTGGTCTAATCAAAATTTTCTATTTTGTGATCAATAATGGTCTCTAGTTCTCCCTTGGACACAAACTCCTTCCTCCTCCACAAGTCCGAGAGGTAAACCATCCCATGTTCCTCCAATTTATTTATGATTTCGTTCTCTATGCCTAAATCATGGACCCATTTTGATCTTATTTTAGTATGTGGTGTTAAATGTGGGTCCATGCCTAGTTTCTGCCATACTAATTTCCAGTTTTCCCAGCAGTTTTTGTCAAATAATGAATTCTTATCCCAAGATTTGGGATCTTTGGGTTTATCAAACACTAGATTGCTATTTTTTTTTATTCA
The DNA here is from genome assembly GCF_048593235.1 of Sminthopsis crassicaudata. Taxonomy (NCBI): domain Eukaryota; kingdom Metazoa; phylum Chordata; class Mammalia; order Dasyuromorphia; family Dasyuridae; genus Sminthopsis; species Sminthopsis crassicaudata. The sequence goes on along the minus strand of NC_133621.1, from coordinate 94,880,499 downwards.
CTATCTTGCCCTGTGAACCTAACCTATGCCACTGATCAACTAGTCTATTTCTTAGCCAATACCAAATGGTTTTGTTGACTGTTGCTTTATAATACAGTTCTAGATCAGGTACAGCTAGACCACCTTCATTTAATTTTTTTTTCATTACTTCTCTTGAAATTCTCGACCTTTTGTTGTTCCATATGAATTCTGTTGTTATTTTTTCTAGGTCATTAAAATAGTTTCTTGGGAGTCTGATTGGTATAGCACTAAATAAGTAGATTAGTTTAGGGAGTATTGTCATCTTAATTATATTCGCTCGGCCTATCCAAGAGCACTGAATGTCTTTCCAATTATTTAAATATCACTTTATTTTTGTGGCAAGTGTTTCATAATTGTGCTCATATAATTCCTGACTCTCCTTTGGTAGATATATTCCCAAATATTTTATACTATCGACCGTTATTTTGAATGGAATTTCTCTTTGTATCTCTTGTTGTTGGATTGTATTGGTAATGTATAAAAATGCTGAGGATTTATGTGGATTTATTTTGTATCCTGCCACTTTGCTAAAACTCTGAATTATTTCTAATAGCTTTTTAGCAGAGTCTTTGGGGTTCTCTAAGTATACCATCATGTCATCTGCAAAGAGTGCTAATTTGATTTCCTCTTTTCCTACTCTAATTCCTTGAATCTCTTTCTCGGCTCTTATTGCTGAGACTAAAGTTTCTAGTACTATATTGAATAGTAATGGTGATAGTGGGCAACCTTGTTTCACTCCTGATCTTAAAGGGAACGGTTCTAGTTTATCGCCATTACATATGATGTTTACTGAAGGTTTTAAATATATGCTCGTTATTCTTTTAAGGAATAGTCCATTTATTCCTATACTCTCAAGTGTTTTTAGTAGGAATGGATGTTGTTTTATGGTTTTTATTAATTTGATTGTTAATATGGTCAATTATAGTAATAGTTTTCCTAATATTAAACCAGCCCTGCATTCCTGGTATAAATCCCACTTGGTCATAGTGTATTATCCTGGGGATGATTTTCTGAGGTCTTTTTGCTAATATCTTATTTAAGATTTTAGCATCAATGTTCATTAAGGAATTGGTCTATAGTTTTCTTTCTCAGTTTTTGATCTACCTGGTTTAGGTATCAGTACCATGTCTGTGTCATAAAAGGAATTTGGTAGGACTCCTTCAATCCCTATTTTTTCAAATAGTTTATATAGCATTGGAGTTAGTTGTTCTTTAAATGTTTGGTAGAATTCACATGTAAATCCATCTGGTCCTGGGGATTTTTTCTTAGGAAGTTGGTTAATAGCTTGTTCTATTTCTTTTTCTGAGATGGGACTATTTAGGCTACTTACTTGTTCCTCTGTTAATCTGGGCAAGCTATATTTTTGAAGGTATTCTTCCATTTCATTTAAGTTATTGAATTGATTGGCATAAAATTGAGCAAAGTAGCTCCTATTGTTCTAATTTCCTCTTCATTATTGGTGAATTCTCCCTTTTCATTTACAAGACTAACAATTTGCTTTTTCTCTTTCCTTTTTTAAAATATAATTCTTCACATATGTAATATCTTCTATGCAAGTATCAGATTGTTTATAATCACCTAATTCTCTAACTCTTTTCAGCTTCAGTGACCATTAAATTGTCATGGTAACTTGTTTCAAATCAAAAAGAAAGAGCCTTTTATAACCCCTTTCCTTATAACTAACAATACCACCCAAAGACAATCTCTTCAGCAGTCATTTTTATTTGAAATGGTGGTAGTGATGGTGGTATAGAAATGAAATTCTGAAGCAGCATTAATAAAAATCAGGTCATAATAAGACTTATACTTTTTACAGAGAGAAGTATTTTCTTAAGAAATTTTTGTGGAATTAAGAATTGAGTAGTTAGGCAATGATATTAATAATCTTTGTCAGTTGAGATGTTTAAGAAAATTTACAAATTATTCTTTTTACTTATCTTTCTATTAATACTTTTTTTGATGGTTATTTGAATAAAAACTCAATAAAGGGTTTAAACCTTCAACATAAAGTCTGGTGACCTGACCTTTTGGAGGCATACTATACCAAAACAAAAGATTAGTGGAACCAGATGTTTCCTTAGGAAAGCATAACATAGCATAGCTATGTCAAGTACATGTCAAATGTGGATATAATATGTCTTTTTACATTTTAAATGAAGGGAATCTTAATACACTCAACACAGAATAAGAAATTGTCAATTTCTCAACTCAACCAATGAAAATAAAAGAAGTTAAAGGAATAGAATGCTAAACTTACATTACAATACATTATAATACAATAATATTAACTAAAATTTACGTGATATATTTTCCCAAAATACTTTTATATATAGTACAATAGGAGTTTTGAAATTAGAATGCCAGATTTTGACTTTTGATTCTACTAATATAAATTTTACTTGAGCAAATCACTTAAATGCTTTGATTTTCACTTTCTTCATTGATAAAATAAGAGTATTCAACAAGATCATTTCCAAATCCTTTATCAATAAAATATACTATTACTCCATTTCATTGTATCTTTACAACATCCACAGGAGATGGATAGTATAAATCTGATATTCTATTTTTTTCCCCTCTGGATGGTGATATGTGTGAATTCACTTAGGATTCGATCTTACATTTTTAATGTATGCTGTTTATCATTTTTACACTTTACTTCCACATTCATTTCATTTCCAAATTTAATATTTTCTACCTTCAAGATACCTCTATCTATATTCCCTCATTTTTACTTTTAGATATTACACTAGGAAATGACCTCAGGATCACTAACTTAGACTTTTATAATTGACTCTATTCATTCCCTTGCTTTTACCTTAAATCCTCAGGTCTAACCATATACTTGCCAAAATAAATCATTTAAAAAAAAACAGATCTGATCATGCTCCTACTACCATGCAAATTACATCATGGTTTTGTAATTCCCCTAGAAAAAATACAAATAGTAAAATCTCTTTCTATTTTGATTTCACCTTATTTTTTAAATAAATTATTCTCTTTTTTCCTGTAAATTTATTTATTTTAATATACATTATTAATCATATTACAAGAGAAAAATCATAGTAAACGGAAAAAACCATGGGAGTGATAAAAAAAAACAGAAAAAAGAAGTGAGCATAGCAAGTGTTTATTTACATTCAGTTTCCTTAGTTATTTTTTCTGGATGCAGATGGCATTTTTTGTCCAGTCTATTGGAATTGCCTTGGATCACTGAGCCACTAAGAAGAAGTCTTGATCATCACACATTCTTGCTGTTATTGTGTACCATGTATTCTTGGTTCTGCTTGTTTCATTCAGCATCAATTCATGTAAATCATTTCCAGGTTTTTCTTTAATCAACTTGTTCATCACTTTTTTATAGAACAATAATATTCTATTGTCTTCATATACCACAATTTGTCGAGCCAATTCCCAATTGATGGGCAACTACTCATTTTCTAATTCCTTGCTATCACAAAAGAGCTGCTACAAACATTTTACACACGTAGGTACTTTTCCTTCCTTTATAATTTCTTTGGGACACATATTTAGTAATGGCACTCCTGGGTCAAAGGGTATGCACAGTTTTATAGCCCTTTGGGCATAGTTCCAAATTGCTCTCCAGAATGGTTGGATGGTTTCATCTTATATTAATGGATATATTTCATATCATTCACCTTTGTATACTCTGTATTCCAGCTAAACTTGACTGTTAGCCATTCCATGTTCTTGACATTTTATATTATATAGCTATAACTTTGTACTAATTATCCTGGAACTTTAGAATGTGGTTCCCCCTCCCTTTTTTCTTAGTTTCATTTAAAGCCCAGGATTTCATCTCTAACATGAGCTTTTTTGGTCTCTGATCAGGGCTTTGTGGTGAAATTATTTAAAAAGTGTGTTATCTGACTTCTCCTTGCTCCTGTGCCATCTATTGTTTTGCACTTGAGGAAATGTTTGTTTCACTGTCTCTGTAGTTCCAGCACCCAAGACAAAAAAGGTGCTTAATAATTTCTTGAGGAACTGAATTAAATTGCTCTCTTTTTTTGGATGAGAAAAATGAATACTAGACAGTTTGAAAAAATTCTCTATCATCATATTATTAAAGCTGAGATTGAAGTCCAGGTCTCCTAACATTTCAGGAAATACCAATATTAAGCATGATTTAGCTATTTAAAAACATCAACATTGAAATAAAGAGAGACAGGAGAATGAGGGCATAGTTTCCTAAGCTTCAGTGAATCTAGTTATCTTATTAAGAAACTTAACTTCCAATATCACCATCAACAAGCATTTATAGTATTATTGTCATAAAATTTCTTTAAGATTATCAAACATCTTTTTATTGCTGTCAGATAAATTTTTTTCTATCTTCTTTTTCCTTTATCTTTCCACCCTTTGACACTGTTGATCACTTTCTCATGGTGGGCACATTCTCCTCCTCCTTCTCAGGGTTGTTTGTTTGTTGGTTGGTTACTTTTCCCAAAGTAGCTATCTTCCAAGACTCTGTTCCATTCTTTTTTCTAGCTACATATTCTTTCCTGAGACTATAATCTAGTCACCTTACGATTTGCTTCAATTTTGTTCGAGCTTTATAGTCTACAAAAACCCAATTCAGGTAGATGGCCATGCCAAATAAATAGAGTCAATTCTAGAGATAGTAAAGTGACTGTAGTCACAGTGAACTAAAGATGGTGTTGATGTATCTGAAGAGACTTTTAGCTCTATATATCACTGCTGAGCTTTGCCTTTGGGAAAAGATCTAATAGCCTATGCAAATATGAACAAGCAGGATGATTTGCCAGGGACTTAATGCCCCAGTGGAATAAACTAGTTCCCTTTCCTTGAGGAGGTGGAATGGATATTTTGGTTCTCTAAAACTGGGCTTTGAGAGAAAGTCATCCCAGAAAACATCTCAGAACTATAATCCCCCAAAAGGAAATGATACAGCACTACTCCTCACACAAGAAAGTTTCTTTAAGTCAACCTTCTCATCCCAGTTTTAGAAAGAAAAAAAAGTACTGAAAGTATTTAGAATTTTCAAGGAGACAAGAGGAGAGAGGAATGAATGGAACGGTGTTTACCATTCTATTTCTTATACTGTTTATGTCACTCAGCTTTCTACAAATATTTTGTAGCCATATGTAGAGTCTTGAAGACCTCACAAAGAATATCAATTTGTGCCCTACAACAAGATTGGTAATGACTATGATAACATCCTTTAGGATAGACTTGTGTAGTAGCTGGGAGCACCTCTAACTTACATAATAAACCTTTAGAAAGGTCTTGTGCTTCTCAGCAAAACAATGCCCTTTTTATATTTGCTAGTTAGCCAGAAGATATACTTAATTCCAAGCAAAAACATCTAATGAAAGAGCAAAGTAAAAATGGTAGTAGTGAAACTTTGTCCTTTTATTCGTGGAGTATACTTTTGCAGAAATATATAAACCATTAGAGATAATCATAGAGAGCATAATTATAGAAAGCATAAATGTTTAAGACACAACTATAGTTGGTTGATTCATACCTCTGGCTATTCAAAGCTACTATCCCCATTTTGTATATAACATCCTCTTGCTTCCTCCAGACATTTTCTCTCTATGTGTCTTAAGCATTTTATTTGATGTTGTCCAATGTCTAACAGGCATGTGGGTTTTCTCAGATGTTCATTCTTTACAGGATATGTACTATCTACTGAATATGTACATATAATGCCATAGAATTTTGGTGGGAAATTGCTTTTTGGTCATCAAAGATAATTTTTTTCCCAATGATATTCTACTAGTCTTAGGTGGTCACTTTTATGTGCGGCTCTCCTAGATATAATATTGCAGGAATTATGTATTCTTCCATTTGTAACTTCAGCTATAGTTACAAGCTAATTTACCATAAGAGGAAAAAGGAGCTTTGCATTCCCTCATGTTCCCTCCACGTTTTTGTTGTTGTTGTTGCTGTTGTTTTGTTTTTTTTTTTGTTTTTTTTTAAGATTTAAAAACCCCAAAAGCTTTTTTAATCCATAGATCTTTTGGAAGTAGGGATGCCATATAACTAGTCATTGGAATAAGAAGGAAAAAACCCAAACTAAGAATCTTTTACTCCACAAATGGATGGAAGTTTCTTTCTTAGGGTTTTGATTTAATTTTTTTTTTCCTCCCAGAATGAGATTCCTCAATGCAGGCACCAAAGGTGTTCTACTATAGAGTAAGCTTAGAGAGCATGTACCTTTAGGCTTGAGTCAATTCCCCCTGTCATTTTTTTGTCATCAAGGCATCTGTCTCTCTCAATAAGCTTATGAAACACAGAGTTAGAAATTCCTTGTGGCTCCCTGATGAATTTCTGAATATTAACTTATACCATATATCAGTTTATATGAATTTAGAACCTGTTTCTAATAAATTGCTAAAGACTCTTTGGATTTGTGGCTCTTCAGGTTCTCAACCTTAAGTAGGGGAATACATAAGGAATATGCTATTTGTCTGTATATGTGTATTATATGTGTGTGTATACATATACATATAGTATACTAAGATCTCCTATAACAAAAATGTACTATATTAAAATCAGCATATCAATTACAAAACTTAGCTTGTTATATGGTGTAAATTGTTTATAGAGCTAGCTCTCATGACAGTTATCTTAGTGATATTCATATTAGTCCTGCATACTTCTGATCATGATACATTCAGTAAATACAGCATGATGAACAAATGTGAGCATCTAAACATGTGCTCAGATCATACACAAAAACCTTAGATCATAAACCCAAAAGCAAAAGTCTTCAGAAATACAAGACATAGAATATGTAACATAATTATATATCAGTACAGAGAAGTGGCATATGTATATATAACCATAATACAAGTACTGTATTCTTGATCACCATGCATATAAAAGGTATATAAATATTACACATATATTATTTCATAACAGGATATATATCAACACCAAAATCTATGCATATGCATAAAGCATAATAAAATATAATTGACACAAATTGCAAAAATGCCATATAAAGCATATACCAATATACATTGTAGAGATGTATAAAGCATAGAGTATATGTATTCCAACAATGCGCCTTCTCTCTCTAAATATGTAACCTCTTCCATTTATCATGACATCAGGTTCGATGGTTGCTAATCCCTGGCATTTTTTCATGGTCTTTTGATCTTATGAGTGGAGTAGGAATGATTGCTGCTATCTTCAAACATATTAGTCTGTGATCCCTAATGGGTCTTGAATTTTAGGATGACCCAGTCTATTATGATTTATTGTTGTTATTGTTTTTATTTTGTCCTAATAATCTAAGATTCTGATCTATTTTGTATGTGTGTGTGTATGTGTGTACTTTGAGGTATTCCATTTCTTCCATATAGCACATGTTTCCAACTATATTATCTACCTTTCATAAGCTTTATTGAAAGCTGACTGATGTTCCTGAAATAGCTTAGGGCATACATACCAACTGGTATGATTCACCTGGGTAGATGAAACTATTTTCTCATTGTCATCCTCTGCTACTGGAAACTGAAAATGTCTAATAAGGAAAAACATTGACTGCCTGGGAAAGAGACTTGTCATCTTGAACACCAAGAATATGATTTTGGGAATAAGGTTGTTGAAATTCTCTTGGTTTCTAGCTTCTAGTTTCAACCTCTTCAATTGAAGAGCTATTACTTTTCCAGGAGAAGATGAGTTCTTTTAACAATAACATTAGAATTTAAACACCTGTAGTGTTTTTTATTTAGTTCTTCAAAAACTAAGATTTTTATATTTTCAGTCATTGAACTAGAGAAAATTTTCCATCTCTTTTAATTAACATGTGTTGAATAGGGAAGCTTTTTTTATTTCACAAAGCTTTTCTTAGAATGGACAGGATCAGTCATGATCTTCTGTTCATTTTTAAACCTAGATTTCTTGATCACTTGATATGGTCTCTGCCACAGGTTTCTGACTTAGTGTTAGAAAATGAATTTTTTTTATTTGTAATTTCAGACTGCTAAGTTTAGAGTCTCAGCATAAGTAGAGAATTCTCCTATAGCAAAAAAACAAAGAGTTTTCTATGTTCTCCCTTTCCTTTCTACTTACAACACCCTTTCCAGTTTCTCACCCTTAAGATTTTTTCTGATAAAAGTAAATGAATGTGAGAAGGCTTAAGAATAACAACAATCTTTAGCTGATTGTCTTCCACTTGTCTAGCTTCATTTTTGCATTTTTATACATATATATGCATCCACATATGTATACATATGTACACATATGTTTCCATATATGTAATATGTATATGTCTCTGACTAACTATAAGCTTCTTAATATAGATGAAATCCAATAGAGATATCACATGATAATGCTTCTTAAGCCAGAAGAAAGAACAAAGGTTCTTCTAAATAGGAAGTTTCATTATGTGCACTTATATATGAGGAGCACATTTATGCAAAGTATCTTTATAAAAGGAGTGACAGGGAACCTGAATGGTCTGAGCCTCTCATGGAAGAATAGCTCACACTTCTCATACAGCTAAATTTTTCTCCTCTATTATTTGGCCTTCACCAGTATCTATCTATTTACTCCTTGCCAACTTCTATTGACCTTTCCTTCTGAGGTTTTCCTTCTTCCCAGCCATCAGATCTCAATTTCAATTTTTATTAGCTCTAGTTAGGTTCAGATTAATACACAGCCCAGCTTTTAATAGGGATCCTGCTTTTTTTTTTTAAAACTTGTTCTTCCAACCCATTGAACTATCCATTTTGGAGTGCTGTGATTATCTTTTTTTTTTTTTTTTTTCTTTCTTTTTCCCCCCATTGCATTGTTCATAGAACCTGCTTCTAAATTGTTTTTCTCCAAAACCTTTACAAGTATTAAGACCTCATCAAGGTGATCACCTTCCATAATGTCTCTTTCTGGGCTTTTCGTTTCCTACTATATGGCATCTGTTAATCTCAGACAACTTTGTTCTGCTTCTCCTAGGTAGCACCTCCCACCCCATCAGTAGCATTCTCCATCAGTAGCAATGAAACAAAACTTTCTTTAGTTCCTCTCAAAAGCTAAAAAGGTCTTCCCTACCATAGTTATACCAGAAGACATGGAAACAGGGATAAATCCTACCCTTTGAACTCTAATAATATTCCTGTAAACTGTGCTAAATACTAAATGGCTTTTGGGTTTTTTTTCTTTTTTCTTTTTTTGGGTCACTTAGTTTAATCATCACTTAACTTAGGATCAGAAAACCATTTTAGTTTTTGGATCCAGTATAGGTAAACCTCTCTTGAGCTATATAAGTTAATTTTAAAAAAGATTGAAAGATACTATAATAAGGATACTATTTTAACCTTACCTATCATTCATTCTATTTTATGAAAATAGGAACTGCTTATGATATAAAAAGTCTCAAATCCAACTGACCTTTGAATTATTTTCCTCAGCATCACGTAACAGGTCTCATTACATGTCAAATAATCATTTCTATACAGATGATTCCAAGACCTCTGTATGATATTCTTAACTTTTCTGGATTCCTTCTTATTCACCTTAAGAAAGAGGAACAAAGAAGGAATAACTCTTTTTCTTTCTTTGGTTGTTCTGTCATCAGACACCATCTGATCTGAAGAATCTCTTAATACAAATTTTTAACTTAGTTAAGTTTCAATGCCAGGAGGGTTGTCTGAGGTCCTCTAAAGTGTGATCTGGGGGGATGGAGCCAAGATAGAAATGTAAAGGTGGGAACTCACCCAACCTTTCCCCCAAACCACTCCAAATTACTTTTAATAATGACTCTAATCACATTTTAAAACACCAGAACACTCCAAAACATAGAGTAGAACATTTTTCAGCTAAAAAGAATTTAGAAGGTTAGCAAGAATGGTCTGTGAGACCAGGGTCAGAATCAAGCATGCAGTTCCTTTGCAGGACTAGCTGGTGCTAGACCAAGTCCCAACCCAAGTCAGACCTCTGAATCAACTGCAGTCCTGGTGACTTCCAGGCCTCTCAGTTCAGAGACACCAAAAATAACTTGGAAGGTCAGCAGAAAAGGTCTGTGGAACCAGGTTGGGAACCTAGCTCATAATCCCAGCATAGGCTGCATCAGCACAGGCTCATCCAGACTCTGACCTACACTGGCCCCAGCCTACCCTCAGATGCATCAATGAGGCAGAACCTCTGAATCAGCAGCAGTGCTAGAGTCTTCTGGACTTCTTTCCCAGGAAGTAGCAGGAAGGACCCAAAAGATCAGTGGAGAGGGTCTGTGTCAACAGGGTGGGAGTCTGGCATTCAGTCCCAGTGCAGGGCCCTCAATCCCAGGAGCTGTGTATCAACAATGCAAAACTCTGTTGATTCAGCACACTAGATTTTTGTAGCCACAGTGGTGCAGGGTTGCTCCTAACAGCTCCAGAGCAGAAGAGAGTGATTTTTTCCAGATTCCTTGAAGAATCGCCAGAAACAACTGCACAAAACCCCTGAAACTTGAGACAGAGTGTACCCTCCACCCTGAGCCCTCTTTAAAAAAAAGAGTTAAAAGTCAAGTAATAGGCTAGGAAAATGAGCAGACAAAAGTTTCTGACCATTGAAAGTTATAATGACAAAGATCAAAGAACACAAACAGAAAATGATAACAAAGTCAAAGCTCCTACATCCAATACCTCCAAGAAAAATAAGAATTAAGCAAAATTATCCAATTGGAAAAGGAGGTATAAAACCTCACTGAGCAAAATAATTCCTTAAAAATATAATTAAGCAAATGGAAACTAATGATTTTATGAGAAATCAAGATAGAATAAAGCAAAACAAAAAAAAGCCCAGAAAAATTAAAAAAAAAAAAGAAATATCTCATTGGAAAACATTTGGAAAATAGATCCAAAAGAGATAATTTAAAAATTATTGGTCTACCTGAAAGTTATGTTCAAAAAAAGAGTCTGGACATCATCTTTTAAGAAATTATCAAGGAAAAGTGCCTGATATTATAGAATTAGTGGGTCAAATAAAAATTGGAAGAATCCAATGATCACCTCCTGAAAGATATCCCAAAAATAATAATAAAAAAAATTCCCAGGTATATTATAGCCAAATTCCAGAACTTCCAGGTTAAGGGGAAAATATTGCAAGCATCCAGAAAAAAATTAATTCAAGAATAATGGAATTACACTCAGGATAACTCAATATCAGTTTCTACATTAAAGGATGGGAGAGCTTGAAATATGATATTCTAGAGAACAGTGGAGCTAGAATTACAACCAAAACTTACCTACCCAGCAAAAATGCATGCAATCACTCAGAGGAAAAGGTGGTCATTCATGAAATAGAGAATTTTCAAATATTTGTGATGAAACGACCTGAATTGAATGGAAAATTTGATTTTCAAATACAGGACTCTGGAGAAGCATAAAGGGGTAATCAGGAAAGTAATATTGTAAGGACTTTAATAAGGTTCATTTTTTTACATCCCTACTTGGGAGGATGATACTTGTAACTCACTGGAACTTGCTCATTATTATGGCAGAAGGAGAACATAGGCAAAGGACAGGGGTGTGAGTTAAATATGAAAGGATAATATTGATGAAATTAAAGAGTGAGGAAGGAATTTACTGGGAGTAGAGGAAAGGGAGAAATTGAATGGTGCAAATGATCTCCCATAAAAAAGACAAGAAAAAGCTCTTTCAGTGGAGGGATAGAGGGTGAAAAAAAAAAGGGTGAGAAAGTGAACTTTACTCTCATCAGAATTGGCTTAAAGAGGAAATAATATACACAATACAGTATAGATAGATTTCTATATCTTACCCTTCAGGAAAATAGGAGGGGGATGGGATGGTGGAAGGAGTGAGGGTTTTAAAAGAGAGAGCACACTGGGGGAGGGAGGGAGTGGTCAGCACCCAAACACTTTTGCTGAGGGACAGGGTAAAAGGATAAAATAAGTGGGGGGAAATATTTATCAATAGTAATTGTATAAAGAATTTAGAAGCAAGTTTCTGGGATACACCCTCATTTCTCAAACACAGAGGGAACTGAGTCAAATTTATAAAAAGATAAAAGTCATGCCTCAGTTGATAAATGATAAAAAGATATGATCTGTGCCCAAATGGCTATAAAATTATGCTTATCTGTTATGGATCTGAACTTGAAACAAAGGATTCTTACAAGGTACTAAGTCAGTGGAATTGATAGAGACAATAGTTATCTAATTTATCATGGTTCAGTATGATTGATTTAATCCTACAAGGAAATGTTATGGACCAGAATTTGAAACAAGGTACTAAGTGAAATTGAGGAGACTGGTTAAATCTAGTTTAGCATTGATTTAATCCTACAACAAATAATATAATGATTGGTGTATACTCAGTGTGGGGCATATAAGCGACCTAGAAGCTCTCAGAGGCTGAGACAGATTCATTCCATGTCCACCTTTGTGGTGGCTGGATGCTGAAGCAAAAACCTTTGTATTTGGGAGAGATTTGGAGGGCAGAGAAGGAGGCAAGAGCTCAAGCTGTCAGAACCAAGGAGAGAGATAGGCCTTCAGAAAAATTACCAGAGCCCCAAGTGAAAGACAAGACTTTGAAGAAGACAATAAAGGATTTGGACTTTAACCTCTGGATACTCGTGTGGTGATTACTGAACTGAAACGAAGGCTGCCTCCAGAGACCCCAAGAAAACCTCAATAGAGAACATTACATTTTATAGAGAATATTACACTTATCCTTTGACCTAACAACACCGCTACTTGTCATGAATACCCAAAGAGATTCAAGGACAAAAAGGAAAATGCCTAATACATACAGGAGTTCTCCTCTCAGGGCAAAACTTGGTGATTGAGAGATGCCCATCAATTGGGGATGGCTCAATAAACTGTGGTGTGTGTTTATGATGGAATATTATTGTTCTATGGGAAATGATGAGCAGGATGCTCTCTGGAGGAAAAAAAATCCATGAAGTTCTACATGAATTCAAGCAAAGTAAATGTACTGGATACAAAGTACTAGCAATGTTCCAGGGTGACCAGCTGTGAATGATTTTGCTATTCTCAGTAATACAATAATCCACGACTAATCTGAAGGAATTAAGATGAAAAATCTTATCCACACCCAAATATGAAATTGATTGTATCTGAATACAGACTGAAACATCCTGTCTTCCTCTCTGTCTTTCTCTTTTTTTTTTTTTAACTTAATTTTTCTTGAGGATTATTATTTTCATTAGGATTAGAAATTTATGTTGTTGTTTCTGTTCCAACTTGACTTTTATGGAAATGTTTTGCATAATTTCTCAAGTGGTGTCTTAATTGTGGGTAGGGATAAGGGAGAACCTAGAACCCCAAAATTTTAGAAACAAATGTAATTTTTTTTTGGTTTTTAATGTAACTGGGGGAAAAGTAAATAAAACAAAGCCACAAAAAAGAAAACAAGAATATTGAAAGGGGAACCCCCTCAAAAATAAAGTCTGACCTGTGCCAACTCATCCTTAACAGTAAAGATTGCATAGTACAGAAACTGGAGAATGTGAATTCTGCAGAAGAATAAGAATATAGCTTCTCCTCCTGCAATATGGATGAGCTCCATTGTTCATATTTTAGGCACCCCATTAGACATTAATTATTCATAAATCTTTATGCAATTCTGAGTTATTCAGAAATAGAGAGAACTTTAACACTTTTTTTTTTAACTTCCTTATTGCTAAAATATTGCAAAAATGGGGGAGGGGAGAAAGAGAGAAATGCTGTGTCATATCTAAATCTCAAGTTATATTTGTTAGATAAAAACAACCAGACTATGGCAATGACAGACTTATAAAATTTGGCTCTCAAGCAAGCTAAATATGCCACAGGGAGCCCATCTTTATAAGCTTGAAATTAGGATTATCATAAAAAAAAAACTGAATAATTTGTTGTCACTCTCTAGCTGTTCAGATGCCGTTAGAGATAGACTTGTTTTCCTATTCTTAGATTTGTATTTAGATCACTTTTTATAGTTGTTGTGTAGTAGTTTATAGTGTTGTATAGAGTTCACATCTTCATTCATGCTTATTTTGATTATGTTCAAAGGAATTGTTAAAGAAAATATGACAGAATGATATAGTTTAATAAATACAAGGTCACTCATTGTTTAGTAAGGATAATAAAACTCATTAAGAAAATCATTTTCCAATTGTAAGGCATCAGTTCAATAAATATCACTTGCTACATTAGGGCATAGGAGGTTCAGCATAGGGATTGGTACATGGAAAGATATTTATACATTAAATTCACTTTAAAAATTGAGTTTAAATTATCTCTGTCTCTAATACCTGAACTCATTTAGAAAATAAGTAAAATTATATCAATCATACAAAACATATTTCATATTATTTATGTTGTAAAAACAAAAGGAAACTAAAATAGAAAGAATAAAGAAAGTTAAAAAAGTGTTTCAATCTATACTCAGAATTTATCAGTTCTCTCTCTCTGGAAGTGAATAGTGTTTTTTATTGTGAATCTGTTGGAATTATCTTGGATCATTATCTCAATCAAAGTACCTTAGTATTCCATAAATGATTCTTTTTATAATATTGATTTTACTGGGTATAATGTTCTGGTACTGGTTTTTTACTTTTCCTTAAATTAATATAAATTTTTTCATTAAAAAAAACATCCTGCTCATTACTTCTTAAAACACAATAGTATTCCATGTCATAGGAGCTAACTGGCACAGTGAATAGGATACTGTGTTTAGATCAGGAAGATTTATCTTTATGTGTTCAAATTAATTCATAAAATTAGCTGAAGAAAATGGCAAATCACTCCAGTATCTTTTATAAGAAAACCTCAAATGAGGTTATGAAGAGTACAGCATGACTAAAATGGCTGAACAACAAAATTCCATTATAATAATGTACTACAACTTGTTAAGCATTTCCTCATTTGATGGACATGCCCTCAATTCCAAATTCTTTGCCACCTCAAAAATATTTACCCCTCTATGTATATGTGTGAATATATATATATATATATGTTTTGCATTTATATATTTTCCTTTCATTTCATTAATTCAAAAGGTATTCATGATATCATCCTTTGAAAATAGTTCTAAATTCTTCTCCATCATGGTTGCACTGCTTCACAACTGTAACATTGCTTCAGTTTGTATTTCTCTAATAGTGATTTAGAACATTATTTCATGTTACAATTGTTAACTTTGCTTTCTTCTGAAAACTGCTTGTTTATATCCTTCAATCATTTATCAATTGAAAAATGACTCTTATTTTTTGAAAATTTGGTTCAGTACCCTATATATATGAGAAATAAACCCTTTATCAAAAAATATGCTCTAATTTCCTCCTCAATCTCAGTTTCCTATTTCACTGCTAATTTTGGGTACATTGGTTTTGTTTACAAAAAACCTTTTTGATTTATATGATCATAATTTTATTTACTGTAATTCTTTAAATATCTTGTTTGATAATAAAAATATATATATATATCTATAGATTCAACAGGTAATTTTTTTATATTGCCTGAATTAATTTAGGGTATCACCCTTTTGTATTTAAATTATTTGTCCATTTTGACCTTTTGATATGTGCTATGAGACGCTGGTTTATATCTAGTTTCTACCAAACTGCTTTCCAGTTTTTCTAGAAATTTTTATCAAATGTTAAATTCTTGTCCAAAAAGCTTGGGTCATTGGGTTTACCAGATACTATATTAAGTACTACTAATACAGTTATGTTCAACTGTGTATTTATTTTTTATTTTTAATTATTTATATTTATTTTATATTTTTTAATTCTCTTAATTTTGAATAATACATTTTGAATTTTAACAAGATAGGGCATCTTATTATGAAACAGTTTCTGGATTATACATTTTCAGACTGATAGATTGGTAAAGGAAGTCCCCTTTTGGGGGATTTTCTTCCCTTTTTTTTTCTTTTTAAAAATATTTTCAGTTTTCTAGTTACATGTAAAACATTTTTACATTTGTTTTTAAAATTTTTGAGTTCCAGATTCTCCCCCTTCTTCTCCAAAACCCTCTGCTGAGAAATTGTGCAAAACATTTCCATACAAATCATGTTGAAAAGAAAACATAAATTTCCTCCTCCATTCCATCAAGAAAACCAAACCAAACAAAATAAAACATGGAGAATAAAAAGAAAGTATGAAAAAAGTATGCTTAAATCTGTATTTAGACACAATCAGTTCTTTCTTTGGATATGGATGATATTTTTCATCATAAGTACTCTACAATACAACTGCATATTTAGGTAGTTTTTTCTTAGACATTGTAAAAAGAAATCCTCTGACTTCCTTTTATGGTCCAATTTTGTAATAGTTGCAGACTTTCTAAGTGGGGAAAGGGAAGGTAATTCAGAGTATAATCTAATGGAGAGCCCTTTCCAATCTTCTTCTTAAGCATATATTGAGGGAAAGGAGTGGGAAATAAGTTCCTGGGAGAGGAGCATCAAGATATTGGGACCCCATCAATTATAAAGTGCTCATTGGAATGGCTTAAAGAAAGGACCCACTGGAAAATGAATGGATGCCCATCAATTAGAGAATGCTTGGATAAATTATGGTATATGGATGTTATGGAATATTATTGTTCTGTAAGAAATGACCAGCAGGATGAACACAGAGAGGCTTGGAGAGACTTACATGAACTGATGCTGAGTGAAATGAGCAGAACCAGGAGATCATTATACACTTCAACAACGATACTGTATGAAGATGTATTCTGATGGAAGTGGATATCTTCAACAAAGAGAAGATCTAATTCAGTTCCAATTGATCAATGATGGACAGAATCAGCTACACCCAGAGAAGGAACATTGAGAAATGAGTGTAAATTGTTTGCACTTTTCTCTTTCTTCCCAGCTTGTTTTTACCTTCTGAATCCAATTCTTCCTGTGCAACAAGAAATTTGGTTCTGCACACATATATTGTAGCTAGGATATACTATAACACATATAACATGTATGGGACTGCCTGTCATCTGGGGTGGGGGTGGAGGAAAGGAGGGGAAAATTCAGAACAGAAGTGAGTACAAGGGATAATGTTGTAAAAAATTACCCATGCATATGTACTGTCAAAAAATTAAAATTATAAAATTAATAAAAAAAGAAAAGACCCACTGAATCCTCAAATACATCTTCAGGAACAGTTTTCCTTTGGTCTTCAGATATCTTAATCTTTCTGTACGGATTTAGTTGTCAGGAAAATCAAAAGGTAGTAAACATAGAAAGAAAAGTAGGTATAAAATAAGATCTTTAATTAGAGAAAAATTTGTAAAACTATTCTATATGTTTGTATAGTAAAGGATGGTTATGTAGATGCATGTGAAGATGTAAATAATAAATTATTCTATTTTTTATCATAATAACAGATTTAAAGTTGAATGAATTTTAAAATTGATATAATTTCACTTCCTATTTTATGCATAGAATTAAAATAACTTTCTTCAGGCTATATAATAAGTTGTGTCATTTTTATATCCAGTGCTATTATAAGGTGTATTCATTCATTTAACATGTCTCTACTGTGTAGTGTTATTTTAGATAGACATAGGAAAAAAAAGTTCTTGCTTTTTTAAAGTTTAAAATAAGCATTGTAAAATTGTGAACACCTTGATATAATACTAATTTACATAGTATTCTCTTTTTACAGTATGCTTTTCTCAAAACAAATCTATGAGGAGTAATAATAAAAATAAAAATTTGGAGTTTTAATATTAGGTCATTTTATTTGCCTATTAATCCTAAAGTGTGGGTTCTATCATTATCTCCATTTTAGAGGTAAAGAGACTGAGTCAGAGAGAAATGAAGTGGCTTGCCCAAGATTGTATAGCTTGGAAATATTTGAGCTACAGTTTGAGTTCATGTATTCTGACTCCACATTGAGTACTCTATCCAATATACTACAATAATCACCCTCTTTTCATAAAAAAAGAAACCAAGGCTCAGAGATATGTTGTTGATATCTACCATGGCCTTTTGACATTAAATCCCCTTGTCATAAACCCACTCACACATACTCACTATTTAGAATCATACATCAAGTCTTGAATGTATTTACACTGGCACCAGGTAGTTTATTTTTCATGTCTGGAAACTTATAAACAAAAAACCAGTCTGTACCATATACCATGTACCATATGTGACAGGACTCTTTCATCACCATCCCTATAATAGTGAAACCACTTTGTGGAGAGGATATTTGTAAGAAACAAGATTCACTCAATCTCTGTCTCACTAGTTGATTTTGTAGGTTGTAGGCATTTGCTTCCACTATTTTACCAAAACAAGTTTTACCATTGCATCAAATCAAACCCACTGATTATTGCTATCTAAAATTGAACATAAAGTGTCATGGATCTACGCTTACAAATTACAAATCCAGTGGTGTTTTCACAATTTTAAGAGACTCATTCATAGATGTTTGAAAATAGAGTGGGCCACTTCATGAGTTTATAAATTTTCTGGGATGAAGATGTTAAGTCAGTGATTGGATTCTGAGATATTTTAAAGCATATTCATGCATCAGAATTGGAATAGATGGCCTTCAAGATTCTTTTTAATTTAAGTATTATTTTTCTATATTTGATCCAGAATGTATTTTTCTTATCCCCCCAAAAGAATCATGGAGTTAATTATCATTCTCCAATATTTGTTAAGTGCATGACCAATTCTAATAAATAAATATTGCTTACTATTTGTTATATTGGGGTATAACATAAATAGAAAAATGTCTTGCCTTAAATAAATTTAAAATAGGAATAATTGTATATAATATATGTAAACATATATATTATACTACCTACCTAATCTGTTAGGTGCATGAAAATTTCAGAAAAATGCTTTGAGAATTCAGATGGAAAAGAATCTAACAGGAAAAGTATGTGAGAAGATAAATTAAGATGAGAAGCTTTATAAATAAATAAGAGGTAAGAGCAGAGCAGATAAAATGCACTTAATTTCATCAGACAACAGTAGCTTAATCAGTTACACTCCTATAAGCTACAAAGGTGACTGGATATTCTCTTATACTGAGTGACTAACCTTTTCTTTTGATAGGTTATTTGGAGCTCACCTTTTTCAGTATTCCAAGCTTCAGTCTTCTGTGTAATAACATCTTTTTTTTTCCTTCTCACAACTCATCACCTTTATAATTATAAAACCCTAATTTGCAGATTGAATTTTAAATGCCACTACTTGATTGCTTCCAGGTCTGACTGTAATAAAGATTTCATGTGTGTGTGTGTGTGTGTGTGTGTGTGTGTGTTATACATTGATTTTGAAAGACAAGATAGTCAAAAACATTTCATTTTGTACTTGACTGTCTTTCCCAACTATGAGCCATTTATCTATACTCCACTCTCTCTCTCTCCCCCCCAACATAAATGCCAGATTCAGAATTATTATGGCATTCAAAGTTTTTGCAACAGATTTTTTCCCCCTCATGTGTTCTAAGCTTCCCATGCATAGTCTACTTCATTACCTCATTATGACATGGAGATGATGCCGAGTTCTCTGAAATTTTGCCTCTAGATTTCAACTGTGGCCTATCATTTGGAGCTAGAATGTCTTTAGTAGAAACCAAGACATAAACTTTAAATTTCCTAAGTATCAAGCTGGCCGAGTTTAGAGAACTTTCTTATGACCAAATTGTTTATCATTTGATGAAAAGTTTTTGAACATAATTCTCAAAGTTCCACTGAAGATTTGTCATTTAAGAAATCAGGAGTCATCTAAATTAAGTGCAAGGAACACAGGGTCCCATATAGACTACATAATGAACTCCCTTCTATCATTATTAGATAATGAAAATGAAAAGTTTTTTTGTATGTTTATATTGCCAGTAACTTGAGAGAGACACTATGACTATCGATAATGCACTTAAATAAAGCTGTAGCAGATCCTGTGTGATTGTGAACAATTCATTATTTACTTTAGTACTAGTTTTCATTCATAAAAGGAAAAAAAAATGGCACCCATTTCTGAGGGTATTTTGAAAATTGTAAAGCACCAGATATGTTTGTTAGTAGTATAAATTTTTACTTGCGTTGCAGAAAATAAAACTAGATCAACAAAAGAATTTTATTCACAAGCACTCACTTAGATATTAACCTCACTCACTAAATGATATATCCTGGGTCGTTCAGTTAGTCCATAGAGAGATGGGCTCTGGGCCTCAAAGGAACATCACTATCCCAGAAAAAGGATGTTTATATGAAAGATTCTCAAGATATCAAATATTATATTTGCAAATGTACTCAAGCTTCGAAGATAGGGTAAAGAGACATAGCTCTGACCACAGATTTTGACTTGGTCTTTTAATAGAGGTACATATACTTTATTGAGCATTTCCCCATTCTTGGCTGTAGAAAACAATGAATCAACTAATAATAAATTGTTAACCATTTACTATTTGCAAGACAATGTGACAGTTTTGATAATGACAAAAACGAAAAAGAAAACCTTTAAATAATCTATCTTGTAATAGGAGAAATAGCATGAGTGTATGTGCACACACACACACACACACACACACACACACACACACACACACACATATACTCATATATATCTGATTAGCCCAGAAATAAGTGAGAGGAGCAAAATTAGAGAAACTACCCCAAATATTCATAAGGACTATTTGTGTCTAGTCTGTGGCAGACCACTCTGAGCTTGTATGGGTCTGATCATCCATAGTTGGACACATTGTGAATCCAATCTAACATAGCAATGTCATTTTAAAGTCTGGGGAGAAATACAATAATATTCCAAACCAATTCGATAAGATATGATTCAAAATGTGTAAGAGAACTGACCCTTATTTATAGGAAACCAAACCATTCTCCAATTGATAAATGGTCATTGAGAATGAAGGACAATCAACCAACCAACATATATATACACAAGTGTATGTATATGTTTATACATAATACCAAATACTCTGAGCAGTCTCTCAATCCCCAAATCTAATATGTTTTAAATACTCACATTTCTTTCTTTACCGTTCTGCTTCATTTGACGCTGGTGACCACCCTCTCATTTTTATAGCATTATTTTCCCATGGTTATTTTCCTATTTGACTATTCTTTTTTTAGCCCCTTTTTTGGGTTCATTATCCATACGAAGATCCTTAACTCTGGCTATTCTTCAATGTTCTATCATAGCACTTTTGCTTGGCATTCTTTTTGGTAACTTTATTAGCTTCTTAGGGTTCATTCAACATTTATACATGCAGATTATTCATGGATCTATATATCAAGTGCCAGGATGCCCAGATTCAAGCTGTTTGTCCCAAGTCAACTTAAATTTGCATATCCAAAATAACCACCATTTTTACAGTTTTCTCTCTTTATAACCTTGATGTTACTTCTCACTTTTCTTCATGGAATATATTTCATCCATTGCCAAAGTCTACTGTTTCTGTCTTCAAAATATCTTTCACATCCCAGCCCTTCTTATCACTCGAATAGACAATTTTTTTTTGAAACTCTAAAGGCACTATTTTATTCCCTATCCTGAAGCACCAGTTCCTACCCTGATCCCTCATTAATTGGATGTTACAGAAGTTGCACAACATGACTCTCCAACTTTCATTATGTAGCCTTTCCGGGCCCCAAAAGGTAACAGAGAAGAGGACTAAAGCAAAGAATAAAAGACTTTTCATATCTCAAGCTACCTCCTTTGATTACAAAAATCAGTCCCTGCCCCCCAAGGATCTTGTATTCTTTTCTTTTTTAATTTCTTTGTTTATTTTAACACGTTGCTTTATGAATCATGTTGGCTGAGAAAAATTAGAGCAAAAGGGAAAAACCATGGAAGAGATAAAATAAACAAACAAACAAACAAAAACAGAAAAAAGAAATGAACTTAACATGTTGATTTACATTCAGTCTCCTTAGTTCTTTTCTGGATGCAGATGGCATTTTCTGTCCAAAGTCTATTGGAATTGCTTTGCATCATTGAACCACTGAGAAGAACCAAGCCTTTCCTAACTGATTACTGCACATTCTTGTTGCTATTGTGTATGATGTATTCCTGGTTCTGTTTGTTTTGCTCAGCATCAGTACATGTAAATCTTTCCAGACTTTTCTAAAATCAGGTTGTTTAACATCCATTACCATCATTTGCCACAACCTGTTCAGCTATTCCCCAAATGAAGGGCATCTATTCATTTTCCAATTTTTTGCTACACTCATCCAGTCTTAACCTTATTTTAGATCCTCATCATCTTTCATCTTCATTGTCCTTCCTAATACAATTCTTTCTTCTCTCCAACATGTTTCACTTATCTGCCAAAGTTATTTTCATTATGTAGAGATTTGATCAGTTATTTCCCTGCTCAATACACTTCAATGCCTCTGTTAACTACAGGATAAAATATAACCTCTCTTTGACTTCTGTTTCTTCCCAACCTGGTCCTAAACTATCTTTTCAGTCACTTTCAGTCACATTGTCCTCTCTCCTTTACTTCTCAGTACACTCTAACTGAGTTTATTTCTTATGTTAATCCATGGTAGTCCTCCACCTCTTATCTCTGTTACTTTGTTCTGGTAGTCCTCCATGCCTACAACAAGATGGCCATCTGCCTAATGGAATACCCTTCTTTCTTTAAGATACAGCTTCTTACTGTGCCTTTTTTGATCACTCAAATGCTAATGTCCTCAATCCACAACTACTTTGTATTCACTTTTTATTTATGTATGTATATATTTACATATGTATGTTTTCTCTCCTAACCAAATATCTTATTTAAAATGAGGTTCCAGTGCCTAGTACTCAGTAGACTCTTAATAAATACTTGTTTATTGATATAAAAATATGTTTGTTTGTTTGTTTTTGAAGGAGAATATTAGCTCCTAAGAGGATCAATGAAGGCTTCATGGAGAATGAGGCATTTGAACTGATTTTTAAAGGAAAACAAAGAGGAGGGAATGCATTCTATATACTGTTCAGTGAACAGTCCAAAAGCTTAGAGAAAAGAGATGTAGTATCATGTGTAAAAACTTTGCATATTGTACAGAGGAAAGAAGATAGGAGGATATGTAAAATGTTGGGAAAGAAGTTTAAAGCTCAAGGGGAAAAGCTTTAAATGCCAAAAAAAAAGAGGTAAAATCTGAACCTAGAAGCAATAGAAATCTACTGAATTTCATTAAATGGAAATGTGACTTTGTCAAATCAAGACTAAAAGAATCACCTAGGGAACAATGATAAAATTATTGTATCAAAATTATTTCATATGTAAATATTTAAGTTTTATCTGTGAATAACCTTTTAAAATCTGAAACAAAAATTAATAATAAAAATTAATAATTTTAAGCACTTTCTATATTATACTAATGGGTTTTGATTTATGATGCCCTATTGATTTCTATTTTCTCATTACTTTTTAAGATATGAGTTTACAGTCATTTATTTGCCCTTTATAGGAATTCCAGAACAAATAATAGGTAAAATGTATTTGATTTTTAAAAAGTGAGAATTATAGAAAATAATGTTAATTCAATTCATCATACCTTTATTAGGTATCTAGAGAAAAGAATGAATGTTGGATTAACAAGCTAGTTAAATCCCTATCCCTAGTAAAAATTCAGGTGCTTCTAACTACCTCCTTCCCTTTTCTAGACAGGAAAGGACAAAGCAGACATGGTTAACAAGGAGTAAAATTGGAAGTAAAATCAGAGAGACAAAGAACTTAATTACCCTCAATTGGTTCAAGTAACAAACCCTGATTGGATTAAATATGAGAGAACTGAAAGACCTGCCAGACTATATTCCTCAGCCACTATTAGTGACCCTATTACAGATTCTAGAGAATGGAAGTGCTGCTCTAGGACCAAAGAAGACTAGAGTTTAAAAGCAATATAAAGCTGAGCCTGACTTTATCCCTGGCCAAATTCCAGGATACAGTTCTTAATCTAGAGATTATTATTTTTATAAATGTGGTGATAACTGCATTTTAATTTGCTTTCTTTTGTAATCTTTGTAGTTTATAATATTTATATGTATACTATTTAAATATATTCTGGTAATAGATTCATAGATTTCATCAGATTGCTAAAATGTTCCACATTACACACAAAAAAGATTATGGACCATATAAACAGTGAAAAATGGAAGCAGTGATTACAGTGAAAGACTATGCCTTCATCATGGAAGGCTTACCTAGTCTGTTACTTTAACATATCTCTTATTTGGTTCCCTTCTCCTTAGTCATGTGCCTATTATGTTTTGCCTGAACTATTTAGTAACAGCCTCCTAAGTCCAGGCCTCCAGTATCTCTCCTCTCTAATTCAGGATTAAAATAGCTACAAAGTTAATATTCTGAAAACACAGGTTTTGTGGATGTCACTTTCCTGCTGAAAATGTGGCACCTTCTTGCCTGAACATAAAATACTGATTCTACGTATGCTATTTACCCTATTTTTTGGTCTGGTTCCACCTGATCTTTCCAGGCTTACTATACCTTCTTCAGGCATTCTGTTCCAGTGTACTTAAGAAACTTTCTGTTTTTCATACATGACATGCTATGTTTATTTTTTGTGTCTTTGCATACATTTCTCTGTTTCTGGGATATCCTCTTTTTCTATGTCTAGTCTTAGAGAACTTCCTGCATTCTTCAAAGTTTATATCAAGAAGTACCTATACCAATCTCTACTCTACTGTCTAAATCCATTCCCTCAATAATTTTTTGCAATTCTATTAATCTATTGGATAAAATATGAAATATAAAATTATTGTATACCATGATAAAATTAATATATAATTATGTGGCATATAGTATTAATATTATATAACAATATATATTATATATATATATATATATATTAAATCTGAGTAATACTTTTGGAATGCTGCATAGATACAGGCATATATAAAACAGTATATAGATATCCATATATTAGATGTCTGTATGTGGATATGCAAATATGTATATATAGTATATATAAATTTACTTCATACATGTTTTTGTTTTGTTTTCACATAATATTGGGGAAAATATAAGGAATATTAATTCTTACATTTTGTTTTGATGTTATTATTCAATATGATGGCCCCTAGAGTGAATGCTGACATAATTAAAAGGGGAAAAAGGAGGATTTTACAACAAACTTTATATCTTAAATTTTATTTTTCCAAACTTTAGGAATAGGTGATGTGATCAGGATTGCTGCTATGGTCTACTCAATGGGTTTGGAAAGCCCTGCTATCCTCTGCCTCTTTGTGTGTTTACTCTTTCTCTTTTTTTCAAGTGATTCTTAAAACTCACATTATAGGAAGAAATCTGATCTCATGTTATCTTTCTTTGTTCTTATAAAATAAAAAGTTACAGCTCCAAGAATCTTTAGAAACTTAAGTCCCTTTCCAAGGTAAGGACTACTCCATATTGTAATACAGGGGCTGTCTGCCTGAAATTGAAACCCTATTCACATATACTTCTTTGAATTTCTAGTTTCCTTTACCACACAGCTCAAGAATCACTTTCTGTATTTGCTCTTGCCGCATTTGCCCCATTGCTAGTGTCTACTAATGTATATAAGAATACATTTATATATATACACACACATACACACATATGAATATATGTGCAGTTAGGTAACACAATGGATGAAGTGCCAGGCCTGGAGACAGAAAGACCTGGATTTATATTCAGCCTCAGATACTTATTACTACCAGTAAGATTCAATTCCATTTTTTTTTCAACTGTAAAAATAAGCTGAAAAAAGAAATGGCAAAACACTCCTTTATCTTAACTAGGAAAACTTCAAAAAAGAGGTCATGATGAGTTAGTTATAACTGAAAATGACCTAAGAATTATATATCTTTATACATATATCTACTATACATATACATAACACTCACATATATAAATCTTTCATCTCTCTCTCTCTCTCTCTCTCTCTCTCTCTCTCTCTCTCTCTCTCTCTCTCTCTCTCTCTCTCCTCTTTCTATCTCCCCCTCTCTCTTAGTTCCCTTGTTTATATTATCTCCTTGAGTATAGGAAAGGTTTGACCTTTGTCTTCATTCAGAACTAAACACAGAATCATTGAACAAATTATAAATAAATATAAAGCATAATTAGGTGTTAAAGAGATAGTTCTGATTACATTAAAATGTTTTGTATAGAGAGAAGGAAATTTTTATAGACAGTTTCTCAGATAAAAGTCAAATCTATAAGAATGCAAGGCATTCCCCAAATGATAATGTCCAAGAACTAAACAGCCAGTTCTCTAAGGAAGAAATCAAAACAATTTATAGTCATGTAAAAATTCTCTAAATCATCATTGATTAGAGAAAAGCATATCAAAACACCCTTGAGATATCATGTTATTCCTGCAAAGTTGGCTAAAAATGATTTAAGGGAAAAGCAACAAATGGAGGAAATGTGGAAAAATTGGGACACTAATTCATTTTGGTGGAAATGTGAACTGATCTAACCATTTTCAAGAACAATCTGGAATTTTGCCCAGAGTTCTTAAATTATGTTTTTGACTAGCCAATCAGTTTCTAAAGATTATTAGGATAAAAAGACAAATAACCTATATATTTTTATTTATTTATTTTATCTACCTATTTATTTTTATATTTTTACCTATGTTATAAACTATAATATCCGGATTAGCTTGCTAGAGATCCTCTGGATGGACCTTTGGTCTCAGCAGAATAGCCAGAAATAGAGTCTAAAGCCTTTTAGAGTCTCCTTCACAGTCTGTTCACTCTGACTGATCCTGTTTCTAGTTCTCTTAGCCCTTAAATATCCTATTACAATTATATCATTACAGTATACTGATTATGTGTGAACTAGAGAACCATTATATCACCTTGCTAAGTACTAAGTATATGTAAACTGGAAGACCATTATCTGATCAATCCCACAGAGTTAACACATTGTTGTAAATATCCTTGTTTCAAGTATACTTCTCCAGACTGTAGCCCTCTACAATAAAATGTTTGTGATGACAAAGAACTGGAAATTGCCAGGATGACCATCAACTTGAGAAAGGCTAAACAAGTTGTATGTTATTGTAATGGCATATTGCTTTGCTATAAGAAATGATGAGCTCAATGATCTTAAAAAAGCATGAAATAATAAGAACAAAATGAGCAGAACAAAAAGAACAGTATACATAATAGCAGCAGTATTGCTTTAAGAACAACTTTGAAGTAATAAGTTATTTTGACTATTCCAAATGCCCAAATTAACAAGCATAATTTGACATACACACACACACATCACATTTGTGTAATGATAGCCATCTCTATAGTGGGGTAAAAGGGAATGTGGAAGAAATGAGAAAAAAAGAAATTTACATGATACTATATATTTGAGTGGAATAACAAGATGTGCATAGATTTGTCGTTTCAGGTGCAATCATCTTTTTGCTTGTACTATATTATCAAAATGTTTTAATGCATGAATATGTATTTTGTAATAAAAATATTAAAAGGAGTAAAAAGAACTTAACAAAGTGTCTAACACATTGTAGGTACTTAATAACTATTGTCAATTGATAGAAAAGGAAAGATAAAAAATGTTTTAGGTAAGAAGAGTCTTTGATTTTGCTATTGAGATACACATCAAATAAGAATGAACTTTGAGCATATCCGGTCTTGAGAGGCTAGGGACTGAGAAACCTATCATTTTACTCCAGTGAAGCCATAATTATGACATTATTGAAAGAAAAATAGGAGATTGCCAGATCCAGTTTCTATTGACTGAATTTAAGCCTGCAGCTAGGACTATCAAGGTGGCAAGGAGATTTTTAGGAGTACTTTGCATGCTTTGTTGAATTACATAATGGAGAGGCTTATAAAAGGTGACAGTCAACTGTTCCCCCTCTGAAACATATCTGTTTAGGGTGGGAGAGATTAGTGTTTACCATGTTCTCTTGTATGTTTAACTTCAAAGCCATTTCAATCTTCGTTTCCCTACTCTTCACACTCACTTTTCTCTCCTACCAAGAGGAATTATCTTTATAAAGGTGTCACAATAGAGTAAGTGTCTCTTCTTATCCAGCAGTTTCATTCTAACAGTATGTCAGAAGTTAGAATACTTACTGATTGAAAATGATTTTATAATCAGGCATTTGTGATAATGAGGCTTATGTGAAATTCAGATTTTTTAATGAATTCTCATTTTAGAATTTAAGGCAAAGATGATTGAGTTTAAAGCATATGTACTTCCTGCTTGCATATTTAAAACAATTCTAGGGATAGTCTATAATGCAAAATGGATGAAGCATGTCCACTCAGGTAATTTGAATTATTTAAAACATTATGTAGCATCTTAGTGTAGTTAAACCACAATGCCTTTGCAACAAGCAAACAATAAAAGAAAGTCCTTGGGTTGGACTTTGTGGCAGTTATTAACATTATTATACATTTTACTAATTTGCATTTCAAAAGCATTGTTAACGTAGTTTGCCAGAATGGATAGGGTTTTGAATTGTAATAAGAAAGAACTAGGCTTAAATTTTGTTTTTGAAACTTATTAGTTGTGTGACTTTTGGCAAATAAATCATTTGATCTTTATTCAAAGCAAACACCTAGGAATCCTCCCCTGAACATATGGAAAGGCTGAGTTAACAACTGGTGGAAATCTTCACACTGAAAGTTTTCTGTATTATATATTCATAAATCCTTCATGTACCTTTATCATTCACACAAATTATTTATCTCAATATCCCAAAAAATGCGAACATTATTACCCTAATTTTCAGATAATGAAAGAGACTCTAGGAAGTTTAAAAAAAAAAACTTATCCAAGATCATTCATCAAGTAAGCCATGGAATGGGGAGAGGGTCATATCAGATTCCTCTTTTTAAGGACCCTCAATGGTCAGCAGTAGGAATGCTGATTCCTTATTCCTGGAAGTTTAGGTCCCTTTATTCCAAGTCCTGTTGTTTTTAGTTTTTGCCCCTGCCAGTAATGAAACTCCTCTTTAAATTAGAAATGTCAAAATATACTTGACCTGATATATAATACTCATGCAGGGGAGTTGCAACATTTGCTTAAAAATGACCTCCAGTGAGAGTTTTACCACCTTCCTAAGCACCCTGTTCTATTGTTATATAATTTCAATGGTTGGGAAGTTCTTGCGTGTGTAAAGCCTGAATAGTTTTTCTTCTTTTCTTTTACTTTTAATCATTACTTTTAGTTCGGTCATTTCAGACCTTCTCCAGCTTATTTTGCAGATTAAAAAACTGAGATAAACAGCATTAAATTAGTTTCCCAGAGTTACATAATTAGTAAATGTCTGAATCCAAATTGAAAGAAATCTTAGGAAGATGTGTCTTCCTGATTTCAGACCTGGCATTCTATCCACTGTGCTACCTAGCTGCTCTTTCAGACAAAAGAGAATTTTTTTAAAAATACATAATACCTTTTCAAGTACTTGAAGACAGTTATCATATTCCTAGGACAGATATGTCTTATCTTCCCTAGGTTAAACAACCCCCAGATCTTTCAGCTGATCTTCTCTTGACTTGGACTCAATGCCATTTTGATTGCTACTCTCCAGCTTGTTAGTGCTATTCATAAAATGTAGTTCCTAGATATGAACACAATAATCTAGATATGATCTGAATAGGAGAGGAGCAGTAGGAATGCTGATTCCTTATTCCTGGAAGTTTAGGTCCCTTTATTCCAAGTCCTGTTGTTTTTAGTTTTTGCCCCTGCCAGTAATGAAACTCCTCTTAAAATTAGAAATGTCAAGCTCCAGCTGTCACTATGTAAAAGTCATTTAAATTCTCTGGTCCTTAATCTCTTTATTTGAAAAATTATGATGTTGTAGCAAATGACCTCTAAAATGTTATTAGGCCCTTACATTATATTACTTTATATAATCTGAATTTTAGCATGGCACAGTGGAAACAGAACTGTCTTTGGAACATGGAACACCTGGACTTTAGTTTTGCCTTTGACATAATGGCTGTGTTAACATGAAGTCCCTTAACCTCTAGGCACCCCCCAGGCAAAGTTATCACAGTTGAATTGCCTATCTACATTAATAAAAGACATTTCCAAGGTGAGAATTTTGTATGCCTGTATAGTTACAGAGATAAAAACAAAATATATTATGAGAGGTCTCATTAATTGTGAACAAGAATAGCTTAAAGATGCTTACTAGAGCTCACTAACCCAAATAAACTCTGCACCACCTCCATCAAATGATGTAAAAATTATTAAAACAAGCTCTCTCTTATTTAAGAATATCTGCCAGCTTACCCTCCTCATAAATTTAAACTAAATCCTATAACTGGTAATTATTAGTTGCTTCATTTAAAAAGCTTTCATTGAGAAAAAATTTAAATTCTTGTAAAATTTAAATTATCTCATTTAAACTCTGTATATATATATATACATATATATATATATATATATATATATATATGAATGAATTATGTAAAAAGCTACTGGATAGTGAATATAATGAAGATGATAACTTCATCATCTCCTTGTGTTACAATTTTGAATTCAGTATCTTTAGCTTTTTTTTTTTTAATTGACAATCAGGAAGAGAAACAGAAGAGGATACTTAATTTTTTGTGTGTATATCCATTAAAATAGACAAATGTGCTTATTGCTCAGTTGAAGTATATGGACAGTTGTGATTTAGGACCAGAGAAATATATTCATAGGATAGATAAGATCCCCCAAACTGTGACTGCAGAGGTTCCTGGGTTTTATGGTACTGCAAACTTGAGAAGTTCAGCAAGTTTCTTACTGATAACATTTTCCTAGCGTATAAAAACAAAAACTAGATGACTATTAGCACAGATTTATTAGTACTTTGCTATCCTGACAAAGGGTATAGCTACTTAGGCTACATGATGATTCTGTTGGAATAATAAATCTAATAAAACCTTACCATTTCTGAATAATGAATAATGAGGAAAAAGTTTGAAATAGTAAGTTATCACTAGAATTCTTTTTTTTTTCACTAGAATTCTTTTCAAGTCTATGTTTTTTATTCTTTTTGTTTTTCAAGTCTTTATCTTTGTAGCTTTCATGTATATTCAGTAAACAGAACTAATCTAACAAAACATTTCCATTAAAGATCTTTAAGTCAAATGTTTTCATCAATAATAGATGTGCACAAAAATAAAGATAAGGTGATCAATGGCATAAGTCTTAGTTTAATATTTACAACTAAGAGACAGGAAAGAATATGTGAAGTGTTCTGGGGTACTTTAGTAAGAGAAGTGTAAAGATATAGTCACCTTAAAGCAGAGAAGAATAATATTGTGATAAGGTAGGTTTGATGGTCTTAATGTGAAAAGGGGTGTGAGAGAGAGAGAGAGAGAGAGAGAGAGAGAGAGAGAGAGAGAGAGAGAGAGAGAGAGAGAGAGAGAAAGAGAGAAAAAACTTTTGTGTTATGAGGTTGAGGTTGAAGAATATAAGGATATAAGAAGAGTGTAAAATATTTACCACAGCTTCCCTGGGGGATGTGATAAGGAGCCAACTAGAGCTCAATGAGTGGCAAACATTTATTAGGTGTTTTGTATTGCCAGGCACTATGCTAAATATTCAGAATATAAGGAAAAGCAAAGCTGAGCAAAATAAAACAAAACAAAAAGATTCCTCTCTATTCTCAAGGATCTTATATTCTCCTGAAAAAGATAATATAAATAATTCAGGCCATAAAGAATAATTATAGAGTAGAGGGAAGTTAATCTTAAAGTAATAGCACTAGCAAGAGAGATGGGGAAGGGGGAACAAAGGCCCCCTGGAATAGGTAGCTCTTCGATTGAGTCATAAATCAATGAAAGGACTATGGCACATCATACTAAATGATTGGAAAGGACCCTCAGAGGTTATGTAGTCCAGTCCCTTCATTTTATAGATGAGGAAATAGCAGCTAAGAACTGTAAAATGACTAGCACCAAGTTACATGAATAGTTCTGAAAATGTTTTTACAGCACTTCTTATCTATTCAATTTTTTAAAGATAGGTGGGAGAGGTATTTTCATCCTCATTTCAGAGAAGAAACTGATTTTTACATAGGGTTATTTTCTTCTCCAAATTTATATGACTAAAAACATAGAGCTGGCTCTGGGAGCCTGATTTTGTGGTTCCAAATCCCAAATGCTTAACTACATTTTCTCTGTTTTTTTTGGCTGTAGTGGATAAAATAGAAGAATTTTATGTGAAATGAATTAATATTTTTTTCTGAAAATATATGTATATAATTTAAAGGTATAATCATGAAATATTAAAAGAATTGTAAAAATGGCACAATGAATTATTTAGAACAATGACTTGTCATGCATGTTACAATACTCAGTGAGATGTTAAAATATATGCTCCAAGGAAAGACTTACTATGATTTTCTATGAATTGCATACATTCAAATATTACTAGGATATGATGTAGAATTTTAAAATACTTTCATGTGACTTCACTGCTCCCTGTAGCAATATCTTTTACTTCAAAGGTCTCTCATTTATAGGATGGAAAATAGATGATGAGACAGTTGAATCCTTTCAGAATGAGATTAGAATCAGGATTTTCTATTTGTAGGAAAAAAAATCTTCCTTTTTACCTATACTTTATTCATTCTTATTTTTGATAAAGTAATTAGGATCAGTCTTCCCCTCCTATCTACATCTTTGTACATGGTTAGACAGAAGTTTAAAAATGGAATGGCAAAGAAAAGTGTGGGAGATAAGATATTTCCCTTATCTCTAAATGAGTTATTTCCATTATAAATATTTGCGTTAACTGGAAGTAAAATCTGAAGAGAGCTATTCTCGACTTTCTTAGTGACTGGCTAAATAAACTATTTTCTTCAGGATTACTCATGTAACTTTACACAAACATTTTTGAAAGTATACATGGTTCAACAGAAATTCAAATTTTATGATATCAAAGTGGCTGAACACTTGAATTACCCATATTTTCAAAATTACCTGATATACAGGAAGTAGTGATTTCTTTAGATTGGAATGGGATGTCTCTCCAACTTATTTGTCATTCTAGTTGCAGCTTCAAACTATCTACAATGACTAATCACCCCTCCAATTTCTGTGATAGCCTTCTTTACCCAGGAAAATTCCTATTAGCTGCTCCTTCCACTCTGCCTCACTATTTGCTTTCTAGAAAGTCACAGTACCTTACATTTCCTGACTTCCCAAAACAACTATTTGTCTTCAAGATCTTTTTACTCTTCCATTAAGGAAATATATAATTCATTTGCTCTATAGTCTCATCCCTTTGGTCATTCCATATAGTAATGACACTGTCATTATAGTCATTATAGTGTGAAGACCAACTTAGTACCCTGGATGTCTTAGAATCAGCTGGAGTGAGGATAAGCAAAAGTCCTTGGTGTTTATTCTTGGTCTTTAAGGATAGAAGTGAAGGGGATGGACGCAGGTTCTCCAGGATCTCCCTTCTGGTCTCCTGGCAAAGTGTCCCTGGCTTGTCTTACTCCACCCCCTAATCCCTCCTACAATATCTTCTCAGGCAGGTGAGAACCCCAAAAGGGAGGTGAAGGAGTTGAAAACACTGAAAAGGAGGTGATCACCTCCCCTCCCCCTGACTTCTCAGGAAGAGAGATGAAAAACACCAAAGGGAAGTGGGGAGACAAACCAGATATTGTTGGTGGGTTTCTGGGCTGAAGGGTCTTATTAGAAACAGGTATGCACAAACCCATCAGCATGGGAGGTATTACACAAGGGCATAGCAATAAAGCACACACTATTAGTGATGACTTTCTGTAAAGGGCTAGAACTGAGCAAATGCACTTGGATAATGGAGCACGTGAGACTAATTGCCAATTGGACAATTCTCTATTAACATGTTTGAAGAACGACCCTCCCCAACTATTCTATGCTGGCTCAATTGGTGGGACAAAGAAGGGGAAGTGACTTGTGTGAGTAGGAGGAGGAAATTGAGGCATTCTCCTGGTGGTGAGGAGAGAAGAAGGAGGTGTGGAGAGAGGAAGGAGGTGTGGAGATTCATAGATCTAATCCCTTGATGGCAACTCCAAAAGACCAAGAATAAAGATTTTTGGTGATCCTGACTACAGTTGATTTCTGGGAAGAGTTCCAGCAACTCTCTCCACAGCTGGTGTAGGCTCAATATGGTGTAACAAACATGAATTGTACATGCAAGTAGTAATATAATAAACAATATAAATCAACATGGTGTTGTAAAAGATTTCCAGAAGTCCTAGAAGGAGGGTATGTAAACAACAGTCACACATACATCTTCTTCAGCAGCCAAGAGATAGTCCAAAACCAATCTACTGTCCATTGCTTCACATGTGAGGAAATCCAATGATCCCCACAATTTTTTGAAGTCCTGCAAAGTCTTTTTATGTGTTAGGGAATCCAATGATTCCTGTAGATTTTGAAGTCCTGCAACAGTTTTATCATTTCTCAGAAAATCCAATGATTTTTGAGGGTTTTGAAGTCCAACAATTTTTGATATCCATGTTCCTGACTATTTTAAGAAAAAGTCCATTTATTCCTATACTGTCAAGTGTTTTTAGTAGAAATGGAAGTTGGATTTTATAAAATACTTTTTCTTCACCTATTGAGATGATCATATGGTTTTTATTAATTTGATTAGTAATATGGTCAATTATACTAATAGTTTTCCTAATATTAAATCAGCCCTGCATTCCGGTATAAATTCTACTTGATCGTGGTGTATTATTCTGGGGATGATTTTCTGTAGTCTTTTTACTAATATCTTATTTAAGATTTTAGCATCAATATTCATTAAGGAGATCGGTCTATAGTTTCACATTTTCCCCTTCTTCTCCCCACCCCTTGTCCTATATGGCAAGTAATCCAATATATATTAAACATATTAAAATATATGTTAAATCCAATATGTGTATACATATTTATACAGTTATTTTGCTGCACAAGAAAAATCAGACCAGAAAAGGAAAACAAAATGCAAGCAAACAACAACCAAAAGAATGAAAATGTTATGTTGTGGTCCACCTTCAGTTCCTACAGTTCTCTTTCTGGGTGTAGATGGCTCTCTTCATCTCAAGATCATTGGAACTGGCCTCAATCATCTCATTATTGGAAAGAGTCATGTTCATCAGACTTGATCATTATATAATCTTGTTGTTGCTGTGTATAATCTCATTTAACATCAGGTCATGCAAGTCTCTCTCCAGGCCTCTCTAAGATCATCCTGCTAATCTTTCTTATAGAACAATAATATTCCATAACATTTATATATCATAACTTATTCAGCTATTCTCCAACTGATGGGCATCCACTCAGTTTCCAGTTTCTTGCCACTACAAAAAGGGCTGCAACAAACATTTTTGCATATGTGGGTCCCTTTGCCTCCTTTTAAGATCTCTTTGTGATATAAGTCCAGTAGAAACACTGAGATCAAAGTGTTTGTACAGTTTGATAAGTTTTTGATCATAGTTCCAAATTGTGCTCAAGAATAGTTGGATCCTTTCACAGTTCCATCAACAATGTATTAGTGTCCCATTTTTCCCACATCCCTTCCAACATTTATCATTATCTTTTCCTGTCATTTTAACCAATTAGAAAGGTGTGAAGTGATATCTCAGAGTTGTCTTAATTTTACATTTCTCTTATCAATAGTGATTTAGAGCACTTTTTCATATGAATATAAATGCTTTTAATTTCTTCATCTGAAATTTGTCTGTTCATATCATTTTACCATTTATCAGATGGAGAATGGCTTGAATTCTTATAAATTTGAATCAATGCTCTATATATTTTAGAAATGAGGCCTTTATCAGAACTGTTAAATGTAAAAATGTTTTCTCAATTTATTGCTTCCCTTCTAGTCTTGTCTACATTAGTATTGTTTGTACAAAAACTTTTTAATTTAATATAACCAAAATTATCTATTTGATGTTCAGTAATGATCTCTAATTCTTCTTTGGTCACAAATTCTTTCTTCCTCTACAGATCTGAGAGGTAACCTATCCAATGTTCTTGTAGTTTGCTTATAATATCACTTTTTACATCTAAATCATGAACCCTTTTTTACCTTATCTTGATATATGGTGTTAGGTGTGGGTCAATGCCTAGTTTCTGCCATAGTAGTTTCCAATTTTCCCAGTAGTTTTTATCAAATATTATTTCAAATATTTATCAAAAATTTTTATCCCAAAAGCTGGGGTATTTGTGTTTGTCAAACACTATATTGCTATACTTATAAATTATTTTGTCCTGTGAACCTAACCTATTCCACAGATAGACTACTCTTTTTCTTAGCCAGTACCAAATGGTTTTGATAAACCACTACTTTATAATATAGTTTTAAGTCTGGTATGAGAAGTTTGATTTTCAATCTTCATCCTCCATTTAACTATTCTTTCATTACTTTTATCATTGGTGTATAGATTTCTCTTACCTATTTTGATACAAGTTGTATGCTTCTTATGTTGGACTTCTTGTCACCACAGAGACAACTGTACATTTTTTATTCTTTTTCAGGACTCCTTTCATTAAAAAAAAAAAGCAATCAATATTTTTATCTTTCTTAGTATATAAATTTAACTGGTGCTTTGAGATGCAATCCCACTATGAATAAACAAGGGAGTTTGACCTTCACCTTTTCAGACTTGGATTGCTTTGCCCCTCTTTAGGAAGCCACATGATTGTCTACTCTCAGAGGGTCACCATATCAATGCCTCACAATATTAATACCTAAAGGACTTCTGCATAACTAGAGCCCAAATTTCTTAGTTCAAATGATCCCTAACTTCAGCCTCCTGTGTATCAGGAATTTTAGAATGGGTCATAATGCCATTTGTCTTTTGGTTGTGCCATTTTGGCATCATTTATCTATTCTCATTATTCATGTCATTAAATTTCTGTGAAAAATACCTTTCCAAAATTCTAGTCTAAATAAACCCCCTCATTTCCAATCTATTTTTAAGTTTTATGAATTTGATTTTCACAACCTCTTTTACTTATTGCCTCTTTCTTGACACTATCATCATGGTAATGCAGGCCCAAAACTTTCTATATAGAGGACACTGAAAAATTCTACTTAGTATCATTCTATCACAATCCCCGTTTGTACTTTATATCAGATTCTATTTAGCTATTTCCTCCTATCTAAAATCTTATAAAAATTATATAATGATCTTATATATTATATTGTTATGTTATATAATAAAACACATATTATAATATTTTTTATTATATATATATATATTTTATAATATTATCCCTTGTATTCATTTTTCCAAATTACCCCCCCTCCCTCTATTCCCTCCCCCCGACGACAGGCAATACCATACATTTTACATGTGTTACAATATAGTCTAGGTACAATACATGTGTGTGAATATCATTTTCTTGTTGCACAATAAACATTAGGATCCGAAGGTACATGCAACCTGGGCAGACAGATATTAGTGCTAACAATTTACATTCCCCTCCCAGTGTTTCTTCTCTGGGTGTAGCTACCTCTGTCCATCATTGATCAACTGGAAGTGAGTTGGATCTTCTTTATGTTGAAGATTTCCACTTCCATCAGAATACATCCTCATACAGTATTGTTGTTGAAGTGTACAGTGATCTTATGGTTCTGCTCATTTCACTCAGCATCAGTTGATTTAAGTCTCTCCAGGCCTCTCTATATTCCTCCTGCTGGTCATTTCTTACCGAGCAATAATATTCCATAACCTTCATATACCACAATTTACCCAACCATTCTCCAACTGATGGACATCCATTCATCTTCCAGTTTCTAGCTACAACAAAAAGAGCTGCCACAAACATTTTGGCACATATATGTCTCTTTCCGCTCTTTAGTATTTCTTTGGGATATAATCCCAGTAGTAGCGCTGCTGGGTCAAAGGGTATGCACAGTTTGATAACTTTTTGGGCATAATTCCAGATTGCTCTCCAGAATGGCTGGATTCTTTCACAACTCCACCAGCAATGTATTAGTGTCCCAGTTTCCCCACATCCCCTCCAACATTTGTCATTATTTGTTCCTGTCATCTTAGCCAATCTGACAGGTGTGTAATGGTATCTCAGAGTGGTCTTAATTTGCATTTCTCTGATCAGTAGTGATTTGGAACACTCTTTCATGTGAGTGGATATAGTTTCAATTTCTTCCTCTGAGAATTGTCTGTTCATATCCTTTGACCATTTATCAATTGGAGAATGGTTCGGTTTCTTATAAATTTGGGTCAGTTCTCTATATATTTTGGAAATGAGACCTTTGTCAGAACCTTTGTTTTTAAAAATATTTTCCCAATTTGTTACTTCCTTTCTAATCTTGTTTGCATTAGTATTATTTGTACAGAAACTTTTTAGTTTGATGTAATCAAAATCTTCTATTTTGTGATCAATAATGATCTCTAGTTCTCCTCTGGTCATAAATTCCTTCCTCCTCCACAAGTCTGAGAGGTAGATTATCCTCTGTTCCTCTAATCTATTTATTATCTCCCTCTTTATGCCTAAATCATGGATCCATTTTGATCTTATCTTGGTATATGGTGTTAAGTGTGGATCCATATCTAATTTCTGCCATACTAATTTCCAGTTTTCCCAACAGTTTTTTTCCGAATAATGAATTTTTATCCCTAATGTTGGAATCTTTGGGTTTGTCAAAGATTAGATTGCTATAGATGTACCCTTTTTTGTCCTTTGTATCTAATCTGTTCCACTGATCTACCGGTCTATTTCGTAGCCAATACCAAATGGTTTTGGTGACTGCTGCTATATAATATAGCTTTAGATCAGGTACACTTAGACCACCTTCCTCTGAGTTTTTTTTCATTAGTTCCCTTGCAATTCTCGACCTTTTATTCTTCCATATGAATTTTGTTGTTATTTTTTCTAGGTCATTAAAATAGTTTCTTGGGAGTCTGATTGGTATAGCACTAAATAAATAGATTAGATTGGGGAGTATTGTCATCTTTATTATATTCGCTCGGCCTATCCAAGAGCACTGAATGTCTTTCCAATTATTTAAATCTGATTTTATTTTTGTGGCAAGTGTTTTGTAATTTTTCTCATATAATTCCTGACTTTTCTTTGGTAGATGAATTCCCAAATATTTTATATTCTCAACATTTGTTTGGAATGGAATTTCTCTTTGTATCTCTTGCTGTTGCATTTTGTTAGTGGTATATAAAAATGCCGAGGATTTATGTGGATTTATTTTGTATCCTGCCACTTTGCTGAAATTTTGAATTATTTCTAGTAGCTTTTTAGCAGAGTCTTTGGGGTTCTCTAAGTATACCATCATGTCATCTGCAAAAAGTGATAGTTTAATTTCCTCATTTCCTACTCTAATTCCTTGAATCTCTTTCTCGGCTCTTATTGCCGAGGCTAGCGTTTCTAGTACTATATTGAATAGTAATGGTGATAGTGGGCAACCTTGTTTCACTCCTGATCTTACTGGGAAAGGTTGCAGTTTACTTCTATTGCATATTATGCTTACTGACGGTCTTAAATATATACTCCTGATTATTCTAAGGAATAATCCATTTATTCCTATACTCTCAAGAGTTTTTAGTAGGAATGGATGTTGGATTTTGTCAAATGCTTTTTCTGCATCTATTGAGATGATCATATGGTTCTTATTAATTTGATTATTAATATGGTCAATTATATTAATAGTTTTCCTAATATTAAACCAGCCCTGCATTCCTGGAATAAATCCTACTTGATCATAGTGTATTATCTTGGAGATGATTTTCTGAAGTCTTTTTGCTAATATCTTATTTAAGATTTTAGCATCAATATTCATTAAGGAGATTGGTCTATAATTTTCTTTCTCAGTTTTCGATCTACCAGGTTTAGGTATCAGTACCATGTCTGTGTCATAAAAGGAGTTTGGTAGGACTCCTTCATCCCCTATTTTTTCAAATAATTTATATAACATTGGGGCTAATTGTTCTTTAAATGTTTGGTAGAATTCACATGTGAATCCATCTGGCCCTGGGGATTTTTTCCTGGGGAGTTGATTAATAGCTTGTTCTATTTCTTTTTCTGAAATGGGACTATTTAAGCAATTTATCTCCTCCTCTGTTAATCTAGGGAGCCTATATTTTTGGAGGAAGTCATCCATTTCACTTAAGGTATCAAATTTATTGGCATAAAGTTGGGCAAAGTAACTCCTTATTATTTCTCTAATTTCCTCTTCATTGGTGGAAAGATCCCCCTTTTCATTTGTAAGACTATCAATTTGATTTTCCTCTTTCTTTTTTTTTGATCAAATTTACCAAAGGTTTATCTATTTTATTGGCTTTTTCATAAAACCAACTCTTGGTTTTATTTATTAATTCAATAGTTTTTTTACTTTCAATTTTATTGATTTCTCCTTTTAATTTTTGTATTTCGAGTTTAATTTTTGGTTGGGGGTTTATAATTTGGTCTTTTTCTAGCCTTTTAAGTTGTAAGCCCAATTCGTTAATCTTCTCTTTCTCAATTTTCTTCAAATAAGCCTCTAAAGATATAAAATTTCCCCTTATTACTGCTTTAGCTGCATCCCAAAGATTTTGATATGATGTCTCATCATTATCATTATCTTGGGTGAAATTGTTAATTGTTTCTATAATTTGCTCTTTCACCCAGTCATTCTTTAAGATGAGATTATTCAATTTCCTATTACTTTTTGGTCTATTTACCCCTAACTTTTTACTGAATGTAGCTTTTATTGCATTGTGATCTGAGAAGAAGGCATTTATTATTTCTGCCTTCCTACATTTAATTTTGAGATCTTTATGTCCTAATATATGGTCAATTTTTGTATAGGATCCATGAACTGCTGAGAAGAAAGTGTATTCCTTCCTATTGCCATTCAGTTTTCTCCAAAGGTCTATCATACCTAGTTTTTCTAATGTTCTATTTACTTTTTAAATTTCTTTCTTGTTTGTTTTGTGGTTTGATTTGTCTAAATCTGAGAGTGCAAGGTTGAGATATCCCACTATTATAGTTTTACTGTCTATTTCTTCTTGCAGTTCTCTTAACTTTTCCTTTAGAAAGTTAGATGCTATACCACTTGGTGCATATATGTTTAGTATTGATATGGCTTCATTATTTATGCTACCTTTCAGCAGGATATAGTTTCCTTCCTTATCTTTTTTAACAAGATCTACTTCTGCTTTTGCTTGATCTGAGATAAGGATAGCTACCCCTGCTTTTTTGGCTTTACCTGAAGCATAATAGACTCTGTTCCAACCTTTTACCTTTACTCTGTATGTATCTCCCTGCTTTAAGTGTGTTTCCTGTAGGCAACATATTGTAGGGTTCTGCTTTTTGATCCAATCTGCTATCCGTCTCCGTTTGATGGGATCGTTCATCCCATTTACATTTACAGTTAAAATTACTAATTCTGTATTTCCTGCCATCGTATTATCCCCAGATTATGCTTTTTTCCCTTGACCCCCCTAATCCCCCTCCCCGATATTTAATTTACAGACCCCCCTTGTGACGCGCAACCCTCCCTCTTTTTTTTTTTTTTAGGATCCCTCCCCCCTCCCTCCTAGTCCCTTCACTTATTCTCTCTCCTTTTCCTTTTCCCTTTTCCTCTCCCCCCTTTTAATGAGGTGAGAGAAAATTCTCTGAAAAACAAATATGTTAATTATTTACTCTTTGAGCCTCTTCTGATGAGAGTAAGATTCACACAATGATTCTCCCCCTCACTAAGTTCCCTCAGATATGGTGTATTTTCTATGTCTCTTCTTGGGATGTAGTTTCCCTCTTTTTATCATTCCTTCCCCTTTTTCTGAACCGACCTCCTTCCCTTTACTACACCCCCCTTTTTTTCTTTTATATCAGTAAAATCAAATTATCCTTGAGT
The DNA here is from genome assembly GCF_048593235.1 of Sminthopsis crassicaudata. NCBI lineage: Eukaryota > Metazoa > Chordata > Mammalia > Dasyuromorphia > Dasyuridae > Sminthopsis > Sminthopsis crassicaudata. The sequence continues at coordinate 94,838,745 of NC_133621.1, read as the reverse complement.
ATTTTTTATATACCCACAACAGAGTTACAGTTCTCAAGGGTTCTGTGTACCTTTTTCTGTTTCTCTTCAGTCTTGTGGATGTAGATCAAATTTTTTGTTTAAGTCTGGTTTTTTTCTTAGAAACATATAGAATTCCTCTGTTTCATTGAATGACCATCTTCTTCCATGGAAAAAGATGCTAAACTTAGCTGGGTAGTTCATTCTTGGTTGCAGTCCTTGATCTTTTGCTTTACGGAATATCAGGTTCCAGGCCCTTCTATCTTTTAATGTGGAGGCAGCCAGATCTTGGGTGACCCTTATTGTGGCACCTTGGTATTTAAATTGTTTTTTTCTAGCTGCTTGCAGGATTTTCTCCTTTGTGTGGTAATTCTGCAGCTTAGCCACAATATTCCGTGGTGTTCTTTTTTTAGGGTCTATTTCAGAAGGAGTTCGATGAATTCTTTCCACATCTACTTTCCCTTCTGTTTCTATTATCTCTGGACAGTTCTCTTTGATAATTTCCTGTAAAATAGAATCTAGGCTCTTTTTTTGGTCATAGTTTTCTGGAATTCCAATAATCCGCAGATTATCTCTCCTAGATCTATTTTCCAGGTCTATAGATTTTCCCAGTAAGTATTTGACATTGTTCTCCAGCTTCTCATTTTTTTTGTTTTGTTTGACTGATTCTTGGGTTCTCTGTGAATCATTCCTTTCTATTTGTTCCATCCTGACTTTTAAGGAGTTATTTTCTTCTTTCACAGTTTTTAGTTCTTTTTGTAAATGCCCAATTTCGTTTTTAAATGAATTATTTTGCTCTATTGAATTTTTTTCCATTTCCCTAATTTTTTTTTTTGAGAATTATTTTCTTTTTCCAATTCAGAAATTCTATTTTCTTGAGACTTTTTTATCTTTTCCAATTCAGAAATCCTACTTTCCTGTGTTTTTTTAACCTTTTCTAATTCACTAATTTTGTTTCCCTGCATCTCCTGTGAATTCTTTATTTTTTCCAACTCCAATTTCAGAACATTGTTATTCTCTATCATAACTTCCCTTTCCTCTCCCCATTTTTCTTCGATCTCCCTCAGTTTTTTAAGAGCTTCTTCTAGGAGAGAGTTATGTGATGGGGGGCAGGAATCGTTCCCCTTTAGGTTGTTATCTGTTGATTCTCTGCTGTCAACTTCCTCGGGGTTGGATACCCGCTCTTTCTCTGTATAGAAGGAATCTATAGTTTTTCTAGCTTTTTTGCTCATATTTAAAAAAATGTTTTGGGGTCTGTCCCTGGGGTAGGAAATTATTTACTTCTTTACCAGCTTCCTCCCAGACTGGATGGATGCAGCGGCCCCTGCGCCCGAGCTAAGAGAGAGCTCTGGGAGAGAGTTCCCCACCCCCTCCCTGGAGGTGCCTCAGAGGTGATTAGCACTACTGTGCTTCGAGGGCGTAGAATAGTAAAGACAGCACGAAGCCCAGCCTATGTGTCCGGGTGGGGAGTGGATGTCTGCAGCAGGTGAAGTGAGAAGCCCCTGTGCTCAAACTGGAAGTGTCTGCCAGAAACCGCGGTCCCTAGTTCAAAGGTTCCGCTTCTCTGGGACTTCCTGGAGCTGAGTTCCACTCCCTCCAGCTAAGCTAGGCAGTGTGTGTTGCCTTGGGCCGTATCCACCCACTTGTCAATCTCTTAACTATTCTCAGGTGGTAGCTGAGGCCACACCCCCTGGTGCCGAGTCTGCCGAGTCACCCCCAGGATCGGGGAAAATCCAATTTGAGTTTTAAAATATTTTGGCTTTCTCCTCTGAACTGCTAAATAATTAGCAGAGAAGAGCTAACAGCCTGTGCCAGATTCCTTTACCTCAGTGGCTTCTCTGATCCCAGAGCCCTTCCCAGCGCAATGGGCGCAGTGTGCCCCTACCCCACCGTCTGTGCTGGTCTTTCTTATTCCTCCCCTGAGAACTGACCTTTCCTGTTGAAACTCCAGATTCTCTTCAGCTGGTAAGTCGTGCTTCCAGTCCTTGTGGTATCTATCAGTCCTGAGCTAATTCTGAGACTTAATTTATCTAATTGGTTGTGAGGGAGTGAGGACGTTCACTGAGTCCTGTGTTTCTTCTCCGCCATCTTGGCTCCGCCCCCCCCATATTATAATATTATAAGGTTTTTTAGATTAAGTACTTTAGATCTTTGTATTCAATAGGTATCACATAACTATTACATAGTTAATACATATTACATATGGGTAATGCTTAACAATTGGTTGGTTACTTGAATCTGTATTATGTGGGTGATAATCTAATTAGTGCTATCATGAGAACTCAGCTACCAGCTTTCAGAGTTCTTGCTGGGACTATATAATTACAATAACTGCGTTAGTACAAAGTCCACATTACATATACTTGTATTAGCTTTGCTGTCATTCTTTATTTAGCCATTATATACCCAGTTACTCCTTTTTCCTATTACAAGGATATGTTCCACTTTGAAGGGCTTGTTATTGTCATCATAATCATATCACAATGATTATTATCAATATTAATAATAATTGAGAAACTTCCTGACATAGTAGATGAAGCTGGTCCTGTAGTCAGGAAATCTTTAATTCAATTTTTGCCTTGAATAGTTAATAGCTGTCCAACCCAGGGCTACTGACTTAAAAGTTAAGAATTGAAGGCAGGGATCCTAAGATTAAAGTTGCAGATCTGTCTCAATTGAATTGTTTCCACAAAGATACATCCTTACAATGATAAAATTAAAATTCTTAACTAATAAGATAATTAAAAAATAATAACTTACATTTTCATTATGATTTTGAATTTTCAAAGAACTTTCCTCAAAGTTTCGCTGAAAAACAGTTTCCTTCTCATAGTTTCTAGTATTTTTCACAGGAGCTTTAATGATATTTCAGAGAATTTCAGTGAGTTGATACTCTGAATGCTACCAAGTAGGCCTTGAATTAAACATAGGGAAAAACACATGTTAGAATTGAAAACCTTGGGGGAAAACAGCTAGCTGAAAATGTAGCTTTCACCCAGATGCCCAAATTGTTAATTAATTATTGTCTATTAGAAGCCTGTGAAGGCAAAAAAAAAAAAAGTAGTTGTTTTAGTGGTATTCTGTTGAGTAGCAGTGAGTGGAAGATTGTTTCTGACAAGGTGTTGGAACTTGTGGAACAAAGAAAGTAGATGGTGGGATATTATCAAATTATATGATGGTTTTGGAAGTAAAAAAGTAACTTGTGAACAAGTATATTTGTTTATATATTGTGTGTTATTGAAGGTCCCATGGTAATCTGAATATATGGATTCCTTACTATTGGGTAAATAATTTATTTATGAGTATGAGACACCTGAAGGACTTAAAAGTCTCTGCTAAGGAGAAATCTTGTTTTGGACCATGGAGAATGACTTTAGGCCAAGGCCACTTTGTGAACTGTTGTTATTCTCCATAAAACAATTTTGGCTTCTGAACATGATGGTAATAACTTCTGACAGATATTCTATGTCTGAATGACACAATTTTTAGCTCCTAGAAGTTTGTAGAAGGAAAGGGAGCACTGTTAAGAAAGTAAAAGATCTATCTTAGAATCACAGTCTAAGCCAACTTGACTTAGTTAAAAGTTATAACCCAAAGCAGAAAATGAGATAAACTGTGACCTTCATGTCATCTTTACTTAAACTTTATTGAGATTCTATGTGCCATTTTTTTGGCTAAACTTGGGCTCTGAACTTAGGAAATAATGATGTATTAATGTTAATCTGCATCAATATTAACATTAACATGAATAATTTTTATTAGACGAATTTAGATATAATGATTTGATGGTCAAGCTTAAATTACTCAAATACTTAAAAGTTTTGCACTAGAATGGGAAAAATGGCCATTTTGACACTTTTATAACATTAAAAGTTATGTCAGGACTTAGTCTTTTAACCTTGGTTTATAATGGGAATTAATTCCAATGTAAATATAATAGTCAGGTAGAACATAGTGTTTTTATTCAGCTACCTTCTTGTTTGCATAGTCAGCAAAAACTGTCTCATGCTTTATTTAGATTTCAGAAAAACACCACCTCTCATTTGAATATCAACTAATAGAAACAATATGCCAACAATTTTTTAATGTTTGATGATAATGGAAATATGGATTTTTTAAAGCTACTTTTAATTAAAATATTTGAGTGAATGTCTTAGTGTGTACAGATCTTAATAAGGCATTGTGATCTTATGGAAATATATCTATAGTGGATATTAGGAAAAGAGTAATTAAGGACTCAATATGTATTAGATTCCAAGTTAAGAATCTTTAGGTTAGAACATCTCTAAAGTCCTTTATAATTCTAAAATTTTAAAAATGACTGTATTTGACAACCCTTTTCAGGAGAATAATCTCAATTCTTTATACATAAAGGAAATAAATATGATAGAACATCAAGGGAAACTAATTTCTTGACATACAATTTTCTTAAAAGATTGAATATCACATCACTTCTTAGATTATAATAGTTTGAAAGTCCATAAAATAGCCTGAAGTAGGGAATTAAAGCAGTTTTCTATATATTTCAATTTGAAAGCAAATTTGGTCTAAATTAACCGGATTTTTAAAATTTTAAGTCATTTGGCCAAGATTTTCCAAATAAATTCCTTATTTCTCCTCATATGCTTTATATTTTTAGGAAACATCAAGAGTATTGCGAATATAATCACTTTAATTGATTTTTTTTCACTTTAATTTTAGAGAAACATACAGGTGTGTATTTATATATGTGCACACACATATGTGAAGAAAGAGAGAGACAAAAAAGACAGATCTAGAGAGAGGGAAGGGAGGGGATGCAAAGAGAGAGAGAGGAAGGAAGGAAAGAAAGAGAGAGAGAGAGGAGAGGTTTTTTTGGCAGGGTTTTTCATTTCTTTCTAGGGGTCTTATCTAATTCTCTAATAACATTAATGTAATTATAGTATGTTCTGGAAAATAAAAGAATGTCTGTATTAGGATACTATGGAAATGTTACATTGCAGCATTATAGTTTTGATAAATTAAAAATAATAATAGTCATTTAGAGCATTTTCATTTTGGAAAAGTACTTCTGATTTCTAAAGTCTGAGACATCCCATAACCAAAGGTATCTTTATAAAAGGCAAACCATTGGATTAATAATTAAAATTGTAATCTCATAACTTACTATAACCATCTGATTTCAACCTTTATATGTAGACTAATCAAAAGAATTTCCCAATAACATTTGTTATCTCTGGAATCTTTAAACTTTTTTTATTTATTTTTATGCTATTCCTGTTAATTACCTGAGCTAAGTGCAATGTCAGGATGATCTGTGTCAAGAAGGAATCCTTTTGTTAAGAAGATTCATATGAAATTTCTACCCATTTTCATCCATATGCAATCAAGAATTGATTTATTTCTGAACCTATGTTTCTAAAGTAGAGAAGATAACTTATAAGAATACACTCACGAGCATATTGTAGCATAATAGAAAGAGAAATTATTAGAGACCATGGTTCAAGTTATATCTCTGACTTTTACCATGCAAATAATCTTGAGAAGGTATTAAACTCCCATGGGCTTCAGCTTCTTTGGATAAAAAAGGAGGGGATTCACCTCACCCATTTAGAGGATTCATTTTTCTGGTTTCTGCCATTCCTTTTACTCTACATTTATGGTCATCAATTAGGTAAATATACTGGTAACAACTCAGGGAAATGGGACTATTGAATCTTCTGTGACATAGTAGGATTAAAATTTATTAAGTAGCCATACATACTTTTATTTGCCACTCTGTGGTCAGGTATGAAACAACATAAGGTGAGTCAAACGAATGATGTCTTGTGTGGTATCCAAATAGGCTTGATATAGTCAGAAAAAATACAAGGCAAAGAAATGCTCAGAATATGATGAGAATCATCTTGTAGAAGCAATCAGATTTTTTTTTTATTATAGCTTTTTATTGATATAATACATGCATGGGTAATTTTTCAACATTGACCTTGCAAACACTCTGTTCCAACTTTTCCCTTTCTTCCCTTCACCTCCTCCCCTAGATGGCAGACAGTTTCATATGTGTTAAACATGTTAAAGTATATCTTAAATACAATATGTATACATATTTATACAGTCCTTTTATTGCACAAGAAAATTGGATTTAGACAGGTAAAAATAACATGGGAAGAAAAGCAAAAATGCAAGCAGTCCATACTCATTTCTCAGTGTTCTTTCTATGGGCGTGTATTGTTTTGTTTATCACTGATCAATTGGCATTGAATTGGAACCTCCTATTGCCAAAGACAACCACTTCCAACAGAATTGATCCTCATATAGTATTGTTGTTGAAATGTGTAATGATCTCCTGGTTCTGGTCATTTCACTCAGCATCAGTTCATGTAAGTCTCTCCAAGCCTCTATGTATTCATCTTTCTGATTTCTTACAGCACAATAATATCCCATAATAGTCATGTGCTATAATTTACTTACTCATTCTCCAATTGATGGGCATCCATTCAATTTCTAGCTTATAGTCACTATGAAAAGGGTTGCCACAAACATTTTTGTACATAGAGGTCCCTTTCCCTTCTTTAATATCTCTGGGATATAAGCCCAGTAGTAGCACTGCTGGATCAAAGGGTATGCACAGTTTGATAACTTTTTAGCATAGTTCAAAATTGCTCTCCAGAATAGTTGGATCCACTCATAACTCCACCAACAATGCATCATTGTCCCAATTTTCCCACATCCCCTCCAAAATTCATCATTATCTTTTCCTGCCATCTTAGCCAATCTGACAGATGTGTAGTGGTAACTCAGAGTTGTCTTAATTTGCATTTCTCTGATCAGTCATGATTTGGAACACCTTTTCATTTGAATAGAAATAGTTTCAATTTCATCATCTGAAAATTGTCTGTTCATATCCTTTGACCATTTATTAATTGGAGAATGGCTTGATTTCTTATAAATTAGAATCAATTCTCTATATATTTTGGAAATGAGACCTTTATCAGAACCTTTAAATGTAAAAATGTTTTCCCAGTTTATTGCTTCCCTTCTAATCTTATTTGCATTAGTTTTGTTTGTATAAAACCTTTTTAACTTGATATAATCAAAATTTTCTATTTTGTGATCAATAATGATCCCTAGTTCTTCTTTGATCACAAATGCCTTCCTCCTCCACAAGTCTGAGAGGTAAACTATCCAATGTTCTTCTAATTTATCTAATTTATCTCATTCTTTACACCTAAGTCATGAACCCATTTTGATTTGATCTTGGTGTATGGTGTTAAGTATGGGTCCATGCTTAATTTCTGAGATACTAATTTCCAATTTTCCTATCAGTTTTTGTCAAATTGTGAATTCTTATCTCAAAAGTTGGGCTCTTTGGATTTATTAAACCCTAGATTGTTGTAGTTATTGACTATTTTTTTCCTGTGAACCTAACCTGTTCCATGATCAACTAATCAATCTATTTCTTAGCCAATACCAAAGGGTTTTGGTGACTGCTGCTTTATAATATAGTTTTAGATCAGATAAAGCTAGACCACCTTCATGTATGTTTTTTTTTAGTTTATTTGAAATGATTGACCTTTTGTTCTTCCAGATGAATTTTGTTGTTATTTTTTCTAGTTCATTAAAATAGTTTCTTGGGATTCTGATTAGTATAGCACTAAATAAATAGATTAATTTAGGTAGTATTGCCATCTTTATTATATTCTCTTGACCTATTCAAGAACACTTAATATTTTTCCAATTGCTTAGATCTGACTTATTTGTGTGGAAAGTGTTTTATAGCTTCCTCATATACTTCCTGACTTTCCCTTGGCAGATAGATTCCCAAATCTTTTATACTATTGACAGTTATTTTAAAGGGAATTTCTCTCTGTATCTCTTGCTGTTGGATTTTGTTAATGATGTATAAAAATGCTGAGGATTTATGTGGACTTATTTTTGTCTCCTACAACTTTGCTAAAGTTGTGAATTATTTCTAATAGCTTTTTAGTAGAATCTCTGGGGTTCTCGAAGTATATACCATCATATCATCTGCAAAGAGTGATAATTTGGTTTCCTTATTACCTACTCTAATTCCTTTAATCTCTTTTTCATTTCTTATTGCTGAAGCTAGAATTTCCAATACAATATTGAATACTAATGGTGATAGTGGGCAACCATGTTTCATTCCTGATCTTACTGGGAATGGTTCCAATTTATCCCCATTACATATGATGCTTACTGATGATTTTAAATAGATGCTACTGACTATTTTAAGGAAAAGCCCACTTATTCCTATACTCTCTAGTGTTTTTAATAGGAATGGGTATTAGATTTTTATCAAATGCTTTCCAAGCATATATTGAGATGATCTTATGATTTTTGTTAATTTGGTTATTGCTGTAATCAGTTATGTTAATAGTTTTCCTAATATTTGACCAGCCCAGCATTCTTAGTATAAATCCTATTTGTTCATGGCATATTATCCTGGAGATGATATTCTGCAATCTTTTTGCTAGTATTTTATTTAAGATTTTGCATCAATGTCCATTAGGGAGATTGGTCTATAATTTTCCTTCTCTGTTTTCATTCTAACTAGTTTATGTATCAATACTAAGTCTCTGTCATAAAAGGAATTTGGTGGGACTTCTTCAATCCCTGTTTTTTCAAATAGTTTATATAGCAATGGAGTTAATTGTTCTTTAAATGTTTGGTAGAATTCACATGTAAATCCATCTGGTCCTGGGGATTTTTTCTTAGGAAGTTGATTAATAGTTTGTTCTATTTCTTTCAAAATGGGACTGTTTAACCAATTTACTTCTTTTTCTGTTAATCTGGGCAACCTATATTTTTGAAGGTATTCATCCATTTCATTTAAATTATCAAATTTATTGGCATAAAGTTGGACAAAGTAACTCCTAATTATTGCTCTAATTTCCTCTTCATTAGTGGCAAGTTCTCCCTTTTCATTTTTAAGACTAACAATTTGAGTTCCCTCTTTCCTTTTTCAGATTTACAATTTACCAAAGGTTTATCTATTTTTTTTTCATAAAACCAACTCTTAACTTTATTTATTAATTCAATATTTTTATTATCAATTTTATTAATTTCTCCTTTAGTTTTTAGAATTTCAAGTTTACTGTTTGACTGGGGATTTTTAATTTGCTCTTTTCCTAGCTTTTTTAGTTGTAAGCCTAATTAATTGATTTTCTCTTTCTCTATTTTATGCAAATAGACCTCTAGAGATATAAAATTTCCCCTTATTACTGCTCTGTCTTCATCCCACACATTTTGGGTTTAATCAGAGAAATTTTCTTCAAAATATCCCCTCCTACATTTGTGACTGCTGTGTATTTCCCTCCATCTTCTTTCCCCCTTATTTATTCTAATCTCTTTCTTCTTTCACCCTGTCTCCAATAAAAAAAAAATGTTTTGCTTTTGACTACTGCTTTCCCCAATCCACTCTGCCTGCTCTGAGCATCTCTTGTTACTCTTATCTACTCCCTCACTACTCCTAACTTCAGGGGAAGATAGATTTCTACACTTAACTGAATGTGCACACTAGTCTCTCTTTAAGCCAATTCAAAAGAGAATAAGGTTCAAATGTTCTATGCCTCTTCCCTCATTTTCCCTTCCACTATAAAACATTTTTTGCCTTTTTTTATGTGAGATAATTTACTTTATTCTACCTCTCCTTTTTTCTGTCCTCCAATACATTCTTCTTTCTAACACCTTAATTTTATATTTTTAGGTATTAGTTCACTCTTGTGTGCCATGTCTATCTATACTCTTTCTAACTACCCTAATGATAAGTAGGTTTTTGAATTAGAAGTGTCATCTTCTTAAGTAGGAATATAAACAGTTTAAGCTTATTAAATCTTTTATGATTTCCTTTTTTCTAATTACCTTTTAATCTATCTCTTAAGCCTTACATTTGGAAGTCAAATTTTGCACTGATCTTTGATCTTTTCATCAGAAATTTTTGAAAATTCTCCCATTTCATTGAATACCTAGTCCTATATCCATGGATTATAATCATTCTTGGTTGTAATACTAGGTCCTTTATCTTCTGGAATATAACATTCTGAAATTTCAGATCCTTTAATGTAGATGTAGTTTGCTTGTACTATTTCTGGCAGTTTCATTTTGGGATCTCCTGAAGAAGGTATTCACTGCATTCTTTTCATTCCTATTTTACTATTTGGTTCTAAAATATCAGGGCAATTTCCTTGATAATTCTTTAAAAAATATTTCTAAGTTATTTTTATTATTGTGATTTTTAGATCTTTCCTGGACCTATTTTCCAGGTCACTTTTTTTGTTTTTTTAATGAGATATTTCACATTGCCTTCTATTTTTTTCCATTCTTTTTTTTTTTAATTGTTTCTTGATGTCTTATAGAGTCTTCAGTAAGATTTTGTATTTCCACTTTCTTCAGTGAATTTTTGTGTCTTATTTTTTTTTTTTTTTTTTTTTTCATTTGGCCAGTTCTGCTTTTCAAGCTATTATTCTCCTTGTTGGATTTTTGTACTTCTTTTACTATTTGGCCTGTTTTGTTTTTGTTCACTATTTATTTTTGTACCTCCTTTACCAAACTCTAGACTCTTTTTTACTCATTATCTTCTTGCATCCCTCTTATTTTTCTTCCTATTTTGACTTTACCTCCTTGATTTTTGAAATCCATTTTGAGTTAGTCTGTGGACTATGACCAATTCATATTTCTTGGATGCTTTGGATGTGGGAATTTTTATATTTGCTATCTTTTTTTGAGTATTTGCTTTAATCTTTGTTGTCACCATAGTAACTCTCTATAATCAATACATTTTTCCTGTTTTTTTTTTTCATTTTCTAATCTGTTTCCTGATTTTTAAGTCTTTGTTAAAGGGGAGCTTTGCTTCCAAGATAGTGGGTGCACTGTCTCAAGCTTCAGGGGTTTTGTGTAACTGCTTTTAGAGATAAAGCTAGGAAATAATAAGTTTTTAGTTCTTGTAAGATAGTATGAAGTAAGGGGGAATGTTAACTTCTCTCAAGGCCTTTTTATGGAATATGAGTGACCATAAGTACTTTTTTTCTGCCACAAAAATGTAATGAGGATTCTTGTTCCCTGTGACCACAAGGTCTTGTGTGCTGTTGTTCTTCCTCAGCTTGGGACTGCTACCCAAGACTCAGTATGGAAAAGCCAACAAAACCCTGCCCCCAAGGCCCCCAAAGAAAACCCCTGCACTTTCCTTCTGAGCAATTTCATGACCTTACCATTATAGGTTGAGAACTTCAGAGCCTCCACTTTTGCTTATTCAGTCATTCCCAAGGTCTCCAGCTGGTTTTCTGCCATATTTTTCAACAATGAGCCCTCCATTGGACTACTGACCACTCTTACCCACATGTGACAGATCTTCTTTGCTGGATTTCTGAGTTGGGGCTGGAAAACAAACAAACAAACAAAAAGACTTTTACCCCATCCTTTTTTAAGTTCTGAAGCACTAGCATTTGTTTTAAGAAATTATTGAAAGGTCTTTTGAAGCACTTGGGGGAGCACTCAGGTGAGTTCCTGTGTTTTTTCTGACATTTTATATTTGCCCCATAATATTCTATCTTCTCAAAAATTGGCTTTGCATTAGGGCAAGAAAATCTCAAACTAAATTTAGAAAAATAATGCAATAAAAATTACATTCAATAAAGGGTCATAGCAGCCTTGTTAAAAGCTAATTGAAATCTAAATTATCTGTTCCTAAAAAATGAGTGGGTCAATGAACAAATTATTGAAATAATAATTTCATTAAAGATAATGACAACAATGAGACATTCCTAAAGTTGTGTGTTATAGCCAAAACAATATTGAGGGGCGGATATACACACACACACACACACACACACACACACACACATACACACACACACACACACACACACACACACACACATATATATATATATATATATATATATATATATATATATATATATATATATATATATATATATATATCTATACTATATATAAATTTTTAGATGTTTAAATCAGTAAAATAGAGAAACTAGCAGATCAGTGAATTGGGCATACAGTTAAAAAAACTAGAAAAGTTACTGAGGTATTTAGTCATGTTTTAGATTTGGAATTTTCTTGGCAAAGATGCTGGTGTAGTTTGCCATTTTTTTTTCTCAAGCTCATTATCAGATGAGGAAACTGAAGCAAACAGGGCAAAGTGACTTCCCCAGCATTAAACAGCTAATTAGTCTCTGGAGCTTGATTTGATCTCTGGATTTTTCCTTACTCTACACTGTCCCTCTAACCATTGTAACAACTAATCAATAAATGACAAAAAAAATCCTTTCATAAAATATAATAACCCATTCCTATTGAAAACACTAGAAATCAAGTATACAAGGGGGTGGAGCCAAGATGGCAAAGAGGAGACATGACTTTCTATGACCTCTTCTGATTTTTTTCTTAAACCAATAGCAGACTCAGTTTCTAAATTGGTTTTGGAGTCAAAAAACCTACAAATGTTTGGAGAACAATATAATTCCCGAAGAAGATATCTTGGAAAAACTTTAGAATAAATCTGTTTCAAACAGGCATGGGGAACAATATGCCTAGCCCAGACCACAGCACAGGGAGACCAGGGAAAGGAGCTAGGACAGGGAGTCAGACAGAGCATTGAAGCTTCTATGAGCCTGAGAATCTTTTGTGAGCCTCTTAGGCTATTCTGTCCTGGTTGAAAACAAATGGTTTGCAGATTAGCTACAAAAGGCAAATTATAAACCACTGAGCCCACAATAATTCTGGACCTAGCCCTGATTACCCAGCACTGGAAATCAATTAGCAGAACTACCCCAGGGCAAATTAAAACAGCTCTTGCTCCTTTGCATTGGGCAGACCTCAGGCCTTAAAAATGAGTGAAAAACTAAAAAGAACTCTCACCATACACAGCTTTTATGGAGAGAGAGAACAGACCTCAAATCTTGAGGTTCCTAAAGGCAAAGCAATTGCAGATGAAACTACAAAGGGAGCTATGCCTTGGTCCCCATTTCACAAAACTTTCTTGAAGATTGCATAAAGGATCTTCAAAGAGTTAGAAGAAAAATGGGGAAAGGAAATTAAATCATTGCAAGAAGGAATGGTAAAAGTATTTACTGTCCTACAAAATAGATATTAAAAAAACACCAATTCACTGAAAAACAAAATCTGTAAAATGGAAAAAATGCAATGAACAAAACAACTCAATTGATCAATTACAAAAAGAGCTAAAAAGTCACTGAAGAAAATAGTACACTAAAAATTAGAATTGAACAAATGGAAGTGGATGACTCAATAAGACTTCAAGAATCAGGCAAACAAAAACAAAAATGAAAAAAGAGAAGAAAATATAAAATGCCTCCTAGGAAAAAACCTTACCTAGAGAATAGATCTAGGAGAGACAGTTTAAAGATTGTTGGATTTCCTGAAAGCCTTGATGAAAACAAACAAACAAACAAACAAACAACAACAACAAAAAAAAAAACAACTAGACATTATCTTACAGGAAATCATAAAGGAAAACTTCCCTGATATCTTAAAATCTGAAGGTAAAATAGCCATTAAGAATTCACCAAGTCACCTCATGAAAAAGACCCCAAAATTAAAACTCCAAGGAATATTATGACTACATTTTAGAACTATCACAACAAGCAGAAAAAAAAAAATTGCAAGCAGGCTGAAAGAAACAATTTAAATAGCAAGGAGCCACAATTAGGATTAACTAGGATTTAGCAGCTTCTACCTTAAAGGATCAAAGGGCCTGGAATCTGATATTCAGAAAGGCAAAGGAACTTGGATTACAGCCAAGAATAAGCTATATAGTTAAAATGAGCATTATATTTTAGGGAAGAATATGGACATTCAATGATATAGGTGAATTTCACATATTTCTAATGAAAAGACCAGAACTAAACAAAAAATTTGATCTCCAAACACAGAACTCAAGAGAAACATAAAAAAGGTTAAAAAGGAAAGAACTCTTGAGTACTATATTTCTGTTATGGGAATACTTAAGAGAGTGCTGGCATAATTTCATTTTATTATGATGATATGAAAAAGAAACTAGAAGTGGAAAGGGAATCGTACTGGAAAAAGAGGTAAAATAATGAAATTTGCATCTCACAAGAAAGTGAAGAAGACCTGTTATAAGTGAGGAGATAAGGGAGGGGGATGAGTATTGCATGAATCTTATTCTCATCAGATTTGATTCAAAGAGAGATCATCAGATATATTTGTTTTCATAGAGAAATAATAATAAATCTTCTAATCCTAAAGATTGAATGGGTTAAACAACAAATCATAGACATAATCAGTAATTTCATCCTAGAGAATGATCATAATGAGACAACAAACAAAGCTTGTGGGATGCAGCCAAAGCAGTTATAAGGGGAAATGCTATATCTCCACATGCTTACTTGCATAAAATAGAGAAAGAAAAGATCAATGAATTGGGCTTACAACTAAAAACACTAGAAAATGAACAAATTAAAAACCCTCAGTTAAATACCAAATTTGAAATTCTGAAAATAAAAAAGATTAATAAAATTAAAAAAAACTATTGAATTGGGGCAGCTAGGTGGCACAGTGGATAGCGCACCAGGCCTGAATTCAGGAGGACCAGAGTTCTGATCTCAGACACTTAACTCTTCCTAGCTGTGTGACCCAGGGCAAGTCACTTAATCCGAGCCTCAGGGAAAAAACAAAACAAAACAAAACAAACCTTTAGTAAATTTGCTTAGAAAAAGGAAAAAAGAAAATCAAATTGTTAGTTCAAAAATGAAAAAGGACAACTTTTCACCAATGAAGAGGAAATTAAAGACACTATTAGGAGTTATTTTTGCCCAACTATATGCCAATATATTTAATAATCTAAGTGAAATAGAGGAATATGTACAAAAATATAGATTGTCTAGGTTAACAAAAAAGGAAATAAATTATGTACATAGTCCCATTTTGGAAAAAATAAATAGAACGAGCTATTTATCAACTCCCTAAGAAAAAGTCTCCAGAGCCAGATGGATTTACATGTGAATTCTACCAAATATTTAAAGAAAAATTAATTCCAATACTATATAAATTATTGGGAAAAAAATTGGGAAAGAAGGAGTCCTACCAAATTTATTTTATGACCCAGATATGGTGATGATAGCTAAACCAGACAGGGGGAAAATAGATATAGAAAGTCATAGACCAATTTCCCTAATGAGAATTGATGTAAAAAATCTTAAATAACATATTAGCAACAAGATTACATAAAGTCATCCCTAGTGTAATTCACTGTGACCAAGTTGGATTTATACCAGGAATGTAGGACTGGTGTAATATTAGGAAAACTATAGCAACTATATCAATAACCAAATTAGCAAAAATCATATGATTATCTCAATAGATGTAGGAAAAACATTTGATAAAATCGAACACCTATTCCTATTAAAAACCATAGAGAGTATAAGATTAAATGGAGTTTTCCTTAAAATGATCAGTAGCATCTATTTAAAATCATCAGCAAGCATCATATGTAATGTAACTAGAACTATTCCCAATAAGATAAGGAGTGAAACAGAATAATAACTGTTATTATTCAATATTGTTTTAGAAATGTTAGCTTTGGCAATAAGAGAAGAAAAAGATATTAAAGGAATTAGAGTAGATCAGGAGGTAACCAAATTATCACTCTTTGAAGATGATATAAAGGTATATTTATAGAACCCTAGAGAATAAACAAACAAACAAAAAAAAAACTACTAGAAACAACTTACAACTTTAGCAAAGTTGCAGGATACAAAATAAATCTACACAAATCATCTTCATTTTTGTATATTACCAACAAAGTCCAGCATCAAGAGAAACAAAAATAAATCCCATTCAAAATAACTGTCAATAGTACAAATATTTGAGAATCTATCTGCCATGGGAAAGTCAAGAACTATATGAAGACATCTACAAAACACTTTCCACACAAATAAAATCATATCTAATCTGTTGAAAAAATATCTTGGATAAGTCAACTGAATATAATAAAAATGACAATATTACATAAATTAATCTGCTTACTTAGTGCTATACCAATCAAACTCCCAAAAAATTATTTTACATATTTGAAAAAAAATAGTTAACAAAGTTCATCTGGAAGAACAAAAAGTCAAGAATTTCAAGGGATTTAATTTTTTAAAATGCTAATGAAGGTTACTTACCTTCATTAGCATGTGCATTTAGCATCTCAGTTAATTTTCTCTTTCTAGTTCTTTTGGACTTCTTAGGTCTTTCTCTGTTCTTTAGCGATTGGAAGATGAAGACACTTTATTCTCTGAAAATGAAGGATTTGCTCCTGAGCTTCAGTCTCACTCTGCAGATGTGTTCTTTCACTCTGCCCTAAAGTTTCAGTAAATTTGAGCCTTTGAAAGACATTTACTTAACCTTGTCCATTTTTTCTTGTCATCATATTTTTCTTGAAATTTGCTACTTATTAGCATTGATTCCATTATCTTTGATAGTCTACTTAATCTAGGCTCAATTGTTTTTTCTTTAATATTCAACCACCTTGACTAGAGTCTTTTAAAAAAAATTATCTTTAAGGCTTTTATGGTAGCATTTTCCCCCTCAAATAGTGAGATTCCCCTGATTTTCATATTTTAAGCCACTGCTCCCTTTTGACTTATCTATTGTTACATATTCTTGTATTAGCATTTTGTTTTTCAATATTTAGAATGAATAAATAGTTGGGCCTCCCAGGTAGCTTATGTTCCTTCAGATAATTCCAGTAACGCCAAGATATAGTCTTCAAAAACCTTATTATTGATTTTATAATACTTTAAACTGCAAATAAAAAGAAAATATTCATTCCTTCAAAATTGAAGAGGCTATAGGATAGTGTTAAATGAGAGGCAAATTTGGAATTGATATGAATTATAACTTTCAATCTTTTTACTACCCATTTAATATTGAGCTAGATTTCAAACCTCTTTGAGCCTAAGTTTTATCTGTAAAATGTGGGGGTTTAACAAAATTGTATCCAAGATCCTGTATAGCATTAAATCTGTGAGATTAGGATATCTGGAAATTACTAAAAAGTACTCAGAACATATATATTTCTCAGATTTCTATTTCTAGATGAAAGAATAATTTTCTTCTTTTTGGAAATTGAGAGCTAATATTTTTAGTGGTGTACCCTATGTTGATTATTAGATAAGTTCTGCCTAATATGATCCAGCACTTGTGGTCTATGTTAGCTAACATTTTTTTTTTTTTAATACAATACTTCTTCTTCCCTTTTTTTTTTAAAAGAACTTTTCCACTCTATATTTTGTGATGAAAGAAGTATCCTAAATCCTTAAATCAATAGAGGTTACACATTTCACAAACTAAATGAGCAAAGTAATCAACTTGCCCAAATTACATTACTTGATAGATCAAAGAGTAACAGGAAACTTTTAATTGATTTTTCCAGCAAGTTCCTGTTGAAGACCTGACATATGTCCTCCCTTTGGGGCTAATCTCCATTCCTTCCATGTAGCATAATCTAAGGAAGAAGTTTAACAGTACCCTATATGTGATCATTTGAGTTTTATATTTTCAAATCCCTCAAAACTAGCAAAATATGTGATTCCATCTATGTAGCAAATGAAATACTTTTTGAAAGTAATAAATAGGTAATAATTTCTTGAGTAATTTAAATACAATATACATTATATAGTATGTAAAAAAATTCTCTTGAAAAAAATGCATTAAAAAAGCAAAAAAAGAGGTTATAAAGTGCTTTTGATGGTAAAGATTTTGTGTCCTCAATGAAAAAATAATTAAAACAGCATCCTTGATCTGCTTCAGTGCAAAACTCGAATATGTGTGGGCTAACGTGATAGGAGAGGAAACACACACATATACACGTTCACATATAATATATATATATATATATATATATATATATATATATATATATATATATATATATATATATATACATGCGTATCTGTATGTTTATGTATGTGAGTATATATGTGTATATGTGTATATAATTTTACTTAATGCTTGTAATAACTCTTTCAGATAATTACTGCAGATATTCTCATTTTGTAAATAATTTCCTCGTGGCTACATGGTTAGTGGGTGTTTCAGATGGAATTTGAACTTAGATTTTCCTTACAAGGAAGCACTTACATAGGCAAGTGCTCTATGAACCATATTAGACATTAAGTTGAATAATCTGCCAGGTTATCTGATTTCCCATCTCCTATTCCATAAACTAATTTTTACTTTGGTATTATACAGGAAAATTCTATATAGAAAATTCTGTACTAAAGTCAGATTTTAGAAGACAGAAGCAATTATAAATGGAGTTATATGTAAACAAAAGATAAATGAAAATAAATAACATAGAGATGTCATAATAATGTCAGGAAGGCCACAATCCCAGATAAGCTGAAGTCTGGAAAAAGTGCAAGTGATAGTGGCTTTTAAATTATATTCCAAATATTCAATTAATGAATGAACAAGCATTTAATTGCCTGTTGCTGTATACAAAGTACTTTGTTGTTTGTGGGGATATAATGACAAAATAGAAGTTATTCCTTTCTTCAAGGAGATTTTGTTTTCCTTTGTTTTTGTTTATTTTTAGGGCAGATATGTTTTCTTGTGAATACAGTTTGATGTAACACATATATTTTAAATCTATGGCAGCAAGAAAACAATATTCCTCAACTTTTAATTTTGCTCCTGCTTTCTACACCAAGGCTATGATTTTCTAACCAAGAAGACTAGAACCAATATATTTAAAAGATGATTCTAGGCAAAAATAATTGAAATGATAGCAATAGAATAACTAATTCTTACACATCCAGGTGTTCAAGATTTCTAATGAGGTTGCTGAGGCACAATTGACAATCCTTGAGAAAATTCAGAAACTCTGTATTGTATTAGAAAAATGAGGAAAAATTGATATTATCTTTAAAAAAGGAGAAAAAGATTGGGTCCTGGAAGTTTCATCTTGATGTTAATTTCTGGGGAAATAGTAGGACAGATTTTTATGTGATTTATGTGTACTGAGGGAATTGTTGATCATCAGGAGTTAGAATGGGTTAACTAAAAATAAGTCCCACCAAATTTACTTCGAATCCTTAGAACATAATGCCTCCAGAAAAGCCAATCTATATTGAGGCAATTTGCACAGCAGTCAATCCACAAGCAAGTATTATGTGCCAGGCACTGTATTAAGCACTGAAGATAAAAAGACAGATACACAAACACAACTAAATACAAACACATTTCCTAAATCTCATATTCATAACAGAAGCAGAGGAGTTATCAGACAAGTAAGAAGAAAATCTGGAAGTTTCAGAAGTCTTCATTGATGTGTTTGCTCTTCCTAGTCAGAGGACACCATTATTTCAAAGCAAAAGTATTTTATGAAAAAGCATAGGAAGAAAAATTAAATAATAAAACACTTTTCCTTTTAAACTGATGCAAATCTTCCAACAAAATACACTATCAGTGCAAAGAGTCAACATATCTTGGAAAACACATGTAGAAGGAAACTATTATAGGAGATAAATTGTATTATATTACATATGTAAGAAACACATATAGCTAGGATATTCTTATGAAAAGGCAAATATAATGTATTACAGGAAATAAAACCCAGCTTCTGAATTTCCCTGTGTTCATTTGGATTTCATAAAGTACTCCATGGATGAAATATGGATGAAATAAGTATATACTTAAGGGGAGCTATGTGGCACAATGGATACAGTGCCAGATCTGAAATCAAGACTCATCTACCAAGTTCTTTTTTAAAAAATATTTTTTATTAAAGCTTTTTATTTACAAAACATATGCATGGGTAAATTTTTCAATATTGGCCCTTGCAAAACTTTCTGTTCCAAGTGTTTCTGTCCTTCCAACCCTCCCTGCCTGAGATGGCAGGTAGTCAAATACGTGTTAAATATATTAAAATAGATGTTAATTCCAATATATGTATACATATTTATGTATACAGTTATCTTGCTGCACAAGAAAAATCAATCTAGAAAGAAAAAAAAAACCTGAGAAGGAAAACAAAAATGCAAGCAAACATCAATAGAAAGCATGAAAGTGCTATGTTGCTGGCCACACTCAGTTCCCATAGTCCTCTCCCTGTGTGAATATGGCTTTCTTCATCACTGAACAATTAACAATTAGAACTGGTTTGAATCAAGTCATTGTTGAAGAGAGCCATGTCCATCAGAGTTGATCATTGTATAGTTTTGTTGTTGCTTTGTATAATGGATCTCCTGGTTTTGCTCATTTCACAAAACATTATCTCTCCAGGCTTCTCTGAAATTATCCTGTTGGTTGTATCTTACAGAACAATAATATTTTATAACATTCATATACCACAATTTATTCAGACATTCTCCAATGATAGGCATCTACTAAGTTTCCAGTTTCTTGCCACTACAAAAAGGACTGCCACAAACATTTTTGCACATATGGGTCCAGTTCCCTCCTTTAAGATCTATAAGCCTAGTAGAAACACTGCTGGGTCAAAGGGTATGCACAGGTTGATAACTTTTTGAGCATAGTTTAAAATTATTCTTCAGAATGGTTGGATCTGTTCACAATTCCACCAACAATGTATCAGTGTCCCAGTTTCCCACATCCCCTCCAACATTCATCATTATATTTTTCTGTTATCCTAGCCAATATGAGAGATATGTAGTGGTATCTCAAAGTTGTCTTAATTTGCATCTCTCTGATCAATAGGGATTTGGAATACCTTTTCATATGACTAGAAATAGTTTTAATTTCTTCATCTGAAAATTGTCTGTTCTTATCCTTTGACTATTTATCAATTGGAGAATACCTTGAATTCTTATAAATTTGAGTTAGTTCTGTATATATTTTAGAAATGAGGACTTTATCAAAAACTGTGAATGTAAAAATGTTTTCCCAGTTTGTTGCTTCCCTTCTAATCTTGTCCACATTAGTTTTGTTTATCTACCTGAGTTCTAATTTGGCCTTAGATTGTCTTGTTCTGGTTTTTGTTTGTTTTTCATCCTAGCACATAATATAGTGCCTGCACCATGGAAGGTATTTAATAAATATTTTTTAGCTTACTGACTGATTGATTGTTAATATTGTAAAGACAGGGTGTACATTCATTGCATCTCAAAGGTTTTAGAGCAAGTTTTAACTATCAAACTTAAAACTGCAACTAGACTTTTGGAATACACTTTACATAGTTCTTAAGTTTAAAAAAAAAAGAGTAAATAATAATGGTAAGCTTTGTGCTGGCCAGATAAGATGCAGAATTTGCTGTTTAGGTCTTTAAAATTTTAATAGTATTTTCTTTTTTCCAATTACATGTAAACATAGTTTTCAATGTTTTTTTGTAAGATTTTTAGTTCCAAAATGGTTTTTCTCCCTGCTTCTTTTATTTCCTCCCTCCCCAATACAACAAGCAATCTGATATAGATCATACATGCACAAACATTTAAAAAAATATTTTTTTCACATGAGTTATGTTGGGAGAAAAAAATCAGGAGGAAAGGGAAAAGCTATGAGATAGAAAACAAAACACAACAAAATAGTGTGGTTTGATCTATATTCAGTCTCCATAGTTTTTTTCTCTGGATGCAGATGGCATTTCCCATTCAGTGTTTATTAGAATTAACTTTGATCATTATTGAGAAGAGTTAAATCTTTCATAGTTGACCATCACACAATCTTTCTGATATTATGTGTTTTCCTTTTTACTCAGCATCAGATCATATAAGTGTTTCTAAGCTTTTCTGAAATCAGCTTGTTCCTGTTCATTAATTCCTACAGATTATAATATTCCACTACATTCATATAACATGTATTCAGCCAATTCCACTACATTCATATGAATGTATTCATTCAATTTCCAAATCCTTGTCATCACAAAAAGAGATCCTAAAAACATATTTGTATACATGGATCCTTTTCTTTATTTTATTATCTCTTTGGGATACAGACCCAGTAGTGATACTGCTGGATCAAAGGGCATGCTCAGTTTTATAGTCCTTTGGACATAGTTCCAAATTGCTTTCCAAAATGGCTGGGTCAGTTCATAACTCCACCAACAGTGCATCAGTGTCCACATTTCCTACATTTCCTTCAATATCTATCATCTTTTCCTGTAATTTTTGGCAATCTGCTAGGTGTAAAGGTGGGTACCTGAGAGTCATATTATGACAGGTAAAAAGCCAAACTGTTTGGAGGGATTCAGTTAGAATGGTGAAGATACTTATATGGTTTATCTTGAGAGAACATATTTTTGACTCAGGAGGAGGAATAAATTAAAAATACAACTCTCTATCTTATAAAGAAACAGATTTCCCTTTCCCTGGAGGTACTCAAGAAGAAGCAAGATTTACTTATTGGATAAGTAATTGGAAAACATTTCTAAGTTATAGGACATTAAACTCAATATTTAGGGTGTTTTACAGTTCTAAGGCTCCAGTTTCATGAGAAATTTATCATGTAACAACAACTATCTATTAAATCAGGGCCATATGAAAACAGAGTACAACAAATGCAAGTACCCAATTATACAGATTTAGAAGACTAAAACAAAATGGGGATGAATAAGGAACAACAAGAAAGAGGTTTCATGTGATTGCACAAACCAGGTTCCTAGAATTCTTTGGAAGTATTTAATAGAGGCAATAAATTATTTCAGACATTTATCATAGTTAAGAGACTATTATGGCAATAGATGAAGGGAGAAAAAAAAGAAAATCCCAATCCTAGGAATAGTTGAAAAGGATTGAATTTGAAAGTGAGTACTATGATAAGGGAGAAAATGGGTCACTTAATCTATGCAAATTTGGAGATTTCATTGTTTTTTTTATCATGTGAAGGGAGATTAATGGCATTAATGGAATCTATAAGTACTTCAGGGCTGGAAATTAGATTCATCTCAAAGGGAAAAAGCAAGGAGTAATGCAAGTTAGTTAGCAATTAAATAAAGGGGAGGGGAATCCCAAAGAATGGAAAAGAATCAAAAGTTTCTTTGGTATTATAGATCAAATTATGTGGCTCCTTCTCACATTACCAAAAACACCCCCAAATCCCCCCAAAACAAAAAATCTTGAGACTTTCTGTCTCTCATACTATGTGTGTATATATAGACATAAATGTAGATATGTCTATAGATATTCACATATAAGTATAATGTGAATGCCATACATATATAATATTGTGATTCTAATTTATAGCAACTCTAATAATAAACAAAGAATTCTCTTAAAGATTGTACTTTAAAATGAGATATCTTTATGAGAACTATGTTGAATAACTTATTAAATTTTATTGAATATTTATTTTCTCCCATGAATAACTGAAATGATAATGCT
Organism: Sminthopsis crassicaudata; assembly: GCF_048593235.1. Classification (NCBI taxonomy): domain Eukaryota; kingdom Metazoa; phylum Chordata; class Mammalia; order Dasyuromorphia; family Dasyuridae; genus Sminthopsis; species Sminthopsis crassicaudata. Next base: position 94,815,424 of record NC_133621.1, on the reverse strand, counting down.
CCATGATAGTACCTTTTTATCACTGACATAATTTACTCAATATTTTTTAGTAGTCTGAAAGAAAACTAACTGCTGTTTTATTCTTAAATTGTTCCTAGATATAATAAAACCACCTTTATTCTTATATCATTATTATGTTATTTTAAGAATAGCTCAACATTATTGAATTCCAGAAAGAATATCACACGAAATATTGGTATCAGATTAATTCATAGTTCTATATTAAGTGACACAATCCTTGTATGAAATATCAGTTATTTTTATTCCTTGACAACTCATATGTAGTGAGCAACAGAAGTAACAATTCTTCAAAACTTATAATTCTTTTACATCTTACCATCAGTAATATTGTTTGCAATTTTATTTTTGTTAAAAAATCCAAAGAAGAAAGAGAAGTTCTGTAACTATGGTTATAGTTATACTTAATAGCATACAGTTATACACTTAATTGGAATCTATAATTTTAAATGTGAAACTCCACTTAAAAGCAAAAGGATTTTTTTAGATTACTATGTATTTTTACAATGTAAATTATTATAATAAAAGAATTCATGGCAATTTAGTCAATCCTCAGTCAATTAGAACTTGACATATAGTACTAAGCTCTAATTAAAGAATTAGGAAGACATTTGCTAATTAGAAAAGAAGCCCATTACAATGGATAATTATATCATAAAAAAGGTTAAAGTAACAGTGTAATCCACTGGAAAAATATTATTTGTATTCCCAAAAGCATATATAAATGGGCATTTTATATTATATGTTGTGAATTTAACATTGTTAAAGCCAATTAAAAGATTTAAGAATGATATCCTCAAATTAAAAGGCCTGATGTTCAAAGATTCCACTGTTTCTATATATCTCTCTCCTAACAGGAGCTGGAGGATGGTCTCCCTCAGACAGTGATCATTACCAATGGCTACAGGTTGATTTTGGCAATAGGAAGCAGATCAGTGCCATTGCAACCCAAGGTAGATATAGCAGCTCTGATTGGGTGACCCAGTACCGAATGCTCTACAGTGATACAGGAAGGAACTGGAAACCATATCATCAAGATGGGAATATCTGGGTGAGTCATTGTTATAAAGACAAAATTTAAAATTTGTAAATTAAGAAACTAAATTCTAAAGATAATTATCTATCTGAAAGCATGATCATTCATTAAAAATTATCTATGAGATGAAATCCATCATAAGTTATTGTATTTTTGGACTGAACTTATAATCATTATTTAATGCATATATTTGTTGAGTAATGGCTTAATAACACAGTATCCTCAAACTAGTGTTGAGATACTTGGAGGATAAGGGGTCCTTATTCAACTATTGTAAAAATGGTTTAGATTTTTGGAGTACAAAATAAATGGGACTCAGCCCATTTATCAACTACATGATTCATATCGATATTTTCTTAGAAGCCTTTATTTCTGATATCATATTTGCCAGCTATGTGACTTGGAGCTTGATTTCTTATTAGAGATTCTTTTACTGTAAAGTGTTACACATGAGGTTACAGTGTTAAGCAATGAAGTATAATAAGGTTCAGTATAAAGAGGATTGGGCTCTTGTCTGGGGTTAGCCCCTTAATCAGCAAGTTGTGAGATTTAGATCTTAGTACCTTTTTAGAGCATATGAACTTGATATGATAATATTTTGATTATATTATCATGAAGCTTATCTGGCCAAGCCACTTGGGAAATGCTCTATTACAAACCATCATTAAGTCAAAGTCATTTCTGGAAACAAGAATAGTAATTCTTTCTTGTTTTTGCAGAGTAATCATCTTCTTAAACTTATATGATGCAGGACATCTCAAACAGATACAATTTTAGAAGACAGTAGGTAAAAGCAAACCAATAAAACAATACATTTATGTGAAGGTTAACACAAATTGCTGTGGGGGAAAAAAAAAAAAGCAGGCAAATAGTAAATACTTAGATGATGAACCCAAATAGGACAGCGACCACAAATATATGACTTTTTACAAATAACATGTAACCTAGGGCTAATCATCTTTTCTAACTCAAAGGAAAATTTTCTTCCAAGTACATATATTCATACACAGTTTTGGTGTAATCATTCATTTCCAAAGCTTCAATTCCAAACTCTATCTAGTTAATTATTCAGACTATGTCTCTATTCCTGATCACTCTTCTGAGCTTTATAGTTAAGAACTCCAGTTGTTTTCAGGACATTTTCACCTTTGTACTTAATGGACCAGAAGATGACATTAGAAACACCTGGGTTCAAATTCTGCCTCCTAAATTCACTAGCTGGTTGGCACATCACTGACAAATAAGTCTCACCTGTAAAATGTGCTAACTAAATCTCAGGACTTTGGTGAGAGTCAGATAATAATAAAGAGTTAAAGTGAATTACAAAATATAAAGCTCTAATGAGCTTCTAATTATCAGTAATGTTAGCATTAAATCTATTTCTATAAACTTAACATGCCTAAAACTAGCTTGTTATATCCCTCTCAAAATTTTTTCCTTCTCCTGATTTCACTACTTGTCTGTGAAACCAATACTCTCTTAGTCTCTTTGAGTTTTCTCTTCTATATGTCTCTAGCAAAACCTTTATCCAATTCTGACATTTCCAACTGTATAACATTTTCCCTCTTTATTACCACAAGACTCTTATGAACTGCATGGACTCTTATAATACCCTGAAACTATTTTCCTGCCTTCAGTCTATTTTCCTGTTTATTGTTTATATCACTTTAAAAATTGCGAAGAAGGGGGTTATCTTTTCTCCTTTCTGAAAAAAAATTTTCCGTATGTACTTGGAAAGCAAAATTCAGCTTTACATTCAAATACTACCACAATCTCTGATCCTGTTCAAGACATAGCTCAAGCACCATCTTCAAAGAGAAGCCTTTCCATTACCTGTTCTTTCTAATTACCTTCTATCTAATGAAATCTTAATAAATACAACTTTTTAAAGTAAATTTATTTTGTTTTTACATTCTATATATTGTTCATGTCTTTATATTACTACATGTAGTCTTCTCCAAGAGAAAATAAGCTCCTTCAGAGAAGAAACTTTCAGTTTTTAAATATTTGGATCCACAGTGCATAGCAAAGTATCTAGTACTATATTGACAAATTGATATTATTAGCCTAAAGAATTTTTTCTATGTTTCACATTTTTAAAGCAAACTAGAATATACTCTGTTGCCCATGAGTACCCTATTCATTCTTACCTCTCACTTTATTTATATCATTCTTGATGCCTGCAATTTGTCTCTCACTTCTTTTGATGAAATCCCACCCATTCTACCTCTAAAATAATTCAGCAGTATTGTTTCAAGTAACATAGGTCTTTTAAAACATTTAAATAGAAATGAATCAGAAACATAATTATTATGTTGCCTTTAAAATACACATGAAGCTTGAAATTAAAGGAAACAACTCCTAATGAAAATGTTTTAATCTTTGCTAATCCAAAAATAATTTAGTGCATTCAAAACTCCCAAATGTGGTGAGCTCATTGATCCCTAAAAATCTCAAGCATTACTTACTGCTAAATTCTGAATGTATGCTTTCTAATTTTAAAAGCACTTCATAAAAAATAATAAATTAAGAATGAAACAATTTTTCTTTATAGAGAAAGTATATACCAAGAAGGAAAACTTGATTCCTCACTCAAACAGAATGGGATAATGGCAGTGTTTGAAAATATATTGACTTGTGATGTCAATAATAGGAATCTCAGGTCTTAGTTAAGATTCTCAGTTTTTAAAATTATATGACCTTGAGTAAGTTCTAAATTAAAGATACACTTTGATCAACATTAAGATTAGTAGTTTGATTAAGAATTTAATATTTACAGTATTTCAATATGGGGAAATTATTATCCAGCTAAGGTTGAATATATTTTTGATAGTAAAAATATTTTATACATACAGAGACTTATACATTTTACTGATTCTTAATTTCCTTAATTTTTCATTCTCTTACCTTACATTTTATGAAGTATATCAGATTAGAAATAAAAGATATATATTTTTTCTTATATGTAATGGGCAGGGGGTAATTGACAATGCATTGTCACATGAAAACATTATATTCTCCCTGGTGAATTTCAAAAATATATGTTAAGATGCTTCTGAATTGATATGTCTTGGTCTATGTTTTGAAGAAGTTGTCAGCCTTTTGCTTCCCATTGGATAATATATTTCCAGAAGAACAAATCCATAGTTCATTGATTAATTCATTCATCAAACATTAAATGTTCATTCAGCTCAAAGTAATGCTTTAGGTGATAAGGATATAAAAGTGAAAAGACATAGGTATAGATCTCTTTTTTCTCTCCCTGTGTATGTTTATACATATTAGCATATGCATGAATACATATACATATATGCATATGCGCATATATGTATATACATGCATTTTTATAATAATTGCACTCAGAGTTGATTGTCTAAAAGAAATAAGCCTGTAATTTCATAGACTTGTCACTTAAAAAGATTATAAAACTAGTTTGATATACTATATTAACAAAGGATTAAGCCCGCATCATCTGAATGATTAAATGTTATGATTTCAAAAAGTATCAAATTTCACGTGTTAAAAAAAAACAAAACGATAAGTTACTCCCAAATTAAACTCTTAGAAGTAGTTCAGATATTTCACACTCAAAACTTTGCATAGCTGAAACTACTTGAATATTTAAAACTCCTTTTACTTCTATAACTATGGTTGGAAACAGAAATAGCTAAACTGTACCATTCATCTTCTCTAGATATTCTTCTCAGTTGCAGAAATCAAATAAATGAAGATGGGCCAAACAGTCCCAAGAGATTATCCAAGTTATAGTTTCAGTATCCTAAATGTGAAATTCTTTGAGTAAATCGATTCATTAACAGTAAACCTAAGTATTTTATTCTGACTTTTTCAAAAAGAGGAAATATTCTAGGTAAGTATTTCATCATTTAGAATCCATTACAAACCACATTTCAAGATTGCATTTTTCTTAACTATTACTTTTACCTTAACTGAAGAAATTCAATTGAATTTTGATCATAGATATTTGGAATGAACATATGACATTAGAGGATTAATATAACATTCTCATAATGTAACTTTATTGTGTACTGGCAGAAAATAATACAATTACCTCTGGTTGGAGAATTATTTTCCAGATTTTCAACTAAATCACTAGTGAAAAAAAAAAAACACAAACAAACAAACAAACAAAACCCTAGCAAACCATTTTCCAACATTACAATTGTGTAGCAATATTCTGTTGGAGGTTAGACTTTTAAACTCTCATTATTCTAAACAACAAAATAGAGAAAAATATTCAGTGAACATGATGATGATGATAATGATATATTTAGTTAACAATTGTGATTCATTGAAGTTTAACTCTTTCATTGTTATTTTAAGAAAATGGACATCATACATAAAGTTTTGACATTTTTCAACAAATTTGAACTCAATATCTTGGCTACCTCTCTTCTCGTTAGCAAATTAACTTGTAGACCCTCTGACTTTTAAAATATTGAAGAATGGACAGAAAAACAACTACCTTCAGATGTTTCTTCTCTCTAGAACCCAGTTCTTCAAAAAACAATCATAGAATACTTGCTGTCCATAAAAGAATTGGAGTTTAGTAGTTATCTTCAGTAAGTATAGTCTAAAGGATACTTCTTTTTAGTGTAACTCTGTTGTTTACACTTTTTGGTTTTAAGTATTTCTTCTTAACTTCAGCTTACACCTGCCTGATTAACACCCAGTTTATTATTTTTTAAAGTTTCTATAAGTAACTGAAGGCAGATATATATGAGATATGTCAAAGCAGTAGAGAAATAGTGACCAAATGTCAGACACACTTTTGAAGAATGTTTTTGTTTCCCCAGATATAAAAATACAATGAATGCATGTGGCACTTAGGGAAGTGGGCCAGAGCTGTTCAGGACCCAGCTTAGTCACAAGTAGCATAGTAACATGTTAACCAAAAATATTTACTTACAATAAAAGTGACAGTATACTAAATAATTCAAATTGCTTAATCTTTGCAATTATTTCCAATAGATTCGCTGAATAAATGAAAAGCCTCTGTCACTGAGTAATTATTGATTGCAAAGCCTTGATTTCACTTTTCAGGAAGACCAATTCTCTTAAATAAAATATATTGGTTTATCATTTTTTGAAATAAAGGTATATATCCATTTCTGATGATTCCTTTTAAATTTATTATCTTACATAACTATTTCTATTTCACTATGGATTCTAACATACTTATTCTCACTAATCCCAATTTTTCCCATCCTATTTTGTACAAATAGACATTGATCTTTGGAAGATTTTGACTAAATGTGAGAGAGAAATAGTTTTTTAAAAGCCTACACATGTTTCATTAATAATTATTATGTGTAATTAATAATCATTATATGTATTCAATAATTTTCATATTGGGTTTCAAATATATGTTCTATAACTACCTTCTAGGAAATGGGGGAGGGAGAGGTCATTGCTAAATCATATAAAGGAAAAGCTATTTTCAAGGTGAATTCTAAATAAGCTTCCTATTTCTGTGAAATAGATTTTCTGTTTCTGCCCCTCTTGAGCTGTGTGATACTTTAAAAAGTCTCATGAATTTTAATAAGTTGAGTGGACATTCTATATTATTTTCTGTATATTCTAATACCTAGACTAGTGAATTTTGATCACCATTCCTAAATGCACATCTGTATTTAGAGATTCTCATTTTAAGAGGTCATAATTTTTCTCTACTTGTCAGTCTGTTGAGTTACTCAATATTCTGTATACACATGGCCATTCAAACACAGTATGATTATGTGTTTAATATTTTCTCCTTTCCCCAAAAAATGGTTGATAAAAGAGGATGCTATTAATCATCTTGACTATTATGTAGACATGCACTATTGGGGTAAAGCTAAATAATGACCTTTTGTGATTGAATTTTTTTCCAGAATGTGAAGTAGCACTATACTAATCTTTATCTCCTCAAGTGCCTTTTTTTCTTTAGGAATATACAAGGGTCTCTGTAACTGTTTTAATTTGTAAAATTGTGCATTAACTTGAAGATATCTTTAAATTTTTATCTTCTCTTGTAAGCATAATTGTGACATTTTTCATCAGTCTCATATGAGGTTGCTCTTTATTTTGACTGGGTAAGTAAGTGTGACTATGGATTAGATGAGATTGTTTAAAGTTGAATCCAACTATATAAATTAAATTGACAGATGAAAGAAGACATCAGTTTTTGTAAAGGTATTCTTGCTTTTAAAGGTATTCTTGGATTTAAGATTGAGCATGTATATGATGCAGTGAATAGAATTTTTGATTTAGATTCAGGATAATTTAAGTTTGAATTCTGCCTTAGAAAATAAGCATCTCTATTATCCTAGACAAGTCACTTAATCTCCCTTGGATTCAGTTTTCTCATCTGTAAAATGAAAACATTTGAGCTAATGATTTCTAAGTTTTGTTCAAGCTTTAATATATTATCCTCTGATTTGTTTGAACTGATATTTGTATTTTGAAAAGATTTCAAGAAAAATCATTCACTAATGAATTTTAACATAGTAGCATAACTTTAGATAGCTTGTATATTTAAGATGACTATAGTAGCTATAAGCCACCTTTTTTTTTTTTCCTTTGGATTTAAATGCATTAGCATAAAGAAGTTAATTTTGAAGACTGCTAAATATCTTGCTGAAGTTGTCTGTACTTTGGTCTGCCATTGGAAATTCAAAATATCCAAGAAATTCATTTGAAATAATAATTATAGATAGATTATTATAACTGTTCTCATTAGTTTGCAATATCTGTGTTATATGTCCAAGTATAATTTAGTGTATTAATTTTTATTTAGGTAATCTGAATCATGGTTACTTCAAAGGCTTTACTGGGTTCTGTACCTTATCCTAAATACTAGAACAAGCCAAATGTCATAGCTGGAATGTCTATGTACACTTTATGCAAGAGTATGCTGTAATCAGTTTGAATACAGTGCCAAAAATCTGGTTACTAAATTTTCAGTATGAACATTTATATCTCAAAAATCAGAAAACAATAAAATCCAGGGCTTGATTGGTTCATTTTTGACTGTCTATACATGAGAAACTGATGAAGAAAATATTTATAATGGTTAGCTTAAAAGTTTGGCACATTTTTTGAAAGCCAGTTGGTTCATTTGCCAAACATACCTCACTTTAGGGAAAAAATATTTGGAGCAGTGAATCTAGGTTTCATATCTGGTTTAATAATTTGCACAATTATTGGGTTTTCAGAATAACAGTTTAAATAAATCACTTTTAAACGATTTTATTTTTCTACAATTTCCTAGGCAAAGTGAGAAAATTTTAAAGATTTTCAAAATGCTTAAGCAAATAATTTAGTTTTTCACTGACCCCAAATGCTTAAGCAAATAATTTAGTCTTTCAGTGACCCCAAGTAACTCTCTAAAAAATTACAATACAATACAATACAATTATAATATAATACAATACAAAAAATTGCAAATGCTTTGCTGATTTTCTTTACTAGAGGGAGTTTTCCACACAGATGAAACCATAGATGGAAAGCAAAAACAATAATAATTATAAATAATTTTCATTATTTATTATGCTGAGAAACTCTCCCATTTCACTCACCACATAATCAAAACAAGAACAACAGAAATTACTTATAGGTATGTATAGGTTATTAGAACCTTATAGATTTATTAGAAAATGTTTTAGAAAAGACTATATGTATATGTATTTTAAAATAGATTGTTTTCAAGTGAGTGGTTAGAATATTTTGATCATGAATACATAAAGGGAAAAACAAAATCATCCTTGACTTTGAAGAATTCATATTTTTCAGAGATTTGGGTGAGCATAACATATACACATTTAATGACATAAGGTAAATTGTGGAGGCAAAGAACACTACCAGCCACTTAAGTATAAAGATGGTTTCACTTGGTAGATGGCATCTGAGTAGAATTTTGCAAAAATAAAAACAAAAAACAAAAAACATTGTCTTTGAAGGGGGAAAGATAACAGTGAGAAGGTAAGAAAGTTAACTTAGGTACAGATATAAGGATAGTGGAATGCTTAATTCAGATTAATTTGATTAGAATTTAAAAAGATGAATTGTATAAAATAGAATTGGAATGGTAGAAGGAGTTTGGATCATGGAGGATTTACAAATCTACCTGGACACTTTGTGTTTTGTCAGAATATTTAAAAAGAACCTACTATGTGCTGAATGCTTCATAAATACCATCTCAAAGGGTAATTGGAAGCTTTTGGAAGTTTTAAAGCAACCTACTGACTTATAATAATGATATTTTAAGATGCTTCCCCCTATTTTGTATGGTTTGGAGAGATGAGATACTGGTAACATGTACGCAAATTTTGACAATGATGCATTATTAATAGCACTCTATTTGAACCATTCAAATAATAATTGAGAATGGCCTGTCCAAAAGCAGTATTATGGATTTAGAACTGAGGAGACTTGCCTACTGATTAGTTATAAGAAGTGAGAATAAGTGAAGAATCAAGGTGAATCTGAAATTATAAAACTAATGTCTACAAGGATGGAGGAGAAGGAAGAAAAAAAGAACAGAGAGGAGAAGAAATAAACAGTGATGTTTAAAAGAAAGATTTAAGGAGACATATATTAAGTTTGTAGAATTAGGCATGGTGGAATTCATGATATTAGATGAGGTTGCCCAAAAGAAGGAAAAATTTTGAAGATTCAAAAGTAGTAATAGAGAACTATGAGGAGAAATGGAAGGGTCTAAAGTCAGAGAAGCTACAGAGATTATGTAGGAACAGAGATTATGCAGCAGAAAAGGATTGTCAACAGTAAGTCATTAAATTTTTATTAAGGGACTGCTAGATACAGTATACTGTGCTAAGAATATAAAGAAAGATAAAAGTCAGATGTTATTATCAAGGAAAAAATAAACAGCTATATATAAATTAATGCAGGATAAATAGGAAATGATCAGCAGAGGGCAGGCACAAAAATTAAAGTAGGTCAGGAAAGTTTTCCTGCAGAATAAGGGTGAGGAACATCTAGTCTACAGCCCAAATAAGGCCAGTGAAATCATCTGCTAAGACAGTTAAAAGTTAGGTATAACAAGCTCCTGCTGCTTGAGTTCTATAAGTTAATAATTTTGTATGGTCCATGAATGATAATATAAATATTCAAATAGCCCTTGGCAGAAAAACAACAGGTTGCCCCACCCCTTCTTTAGAAAGTAAGATTTTAGATGGAACTTGTAAGATGGAACAGGTGAAAGAAGAGAGAAGGTATTCCATACACAATGGACAGATAAATATTTAAAATATTCAGAATCTAGAGATGGAGTTTCTTGTTTGAGGAAAAGTAGAGAAGTTAGTGTCACTGTACTTCAGAGTAAATATTAGGGTATAAGATATAAAAAGAAAGGAAAAATATGTGTGTATGAAGGAAGGATTTCATCAATTACAAAGATAACAAATAGGTTGCAGATGGTCAGAAATGCATGGGATTTACCAGTTAACAAATCTTTGGTGACTTTAGAGAAAATAATTTCTGGGAAATGGTGGGATTGAGAAACCAGATTGAAAAGGCCTTCAAAGGCAGTAGTAAGCAGAGTGAGGAAAACTACTTATTTTCAGATATTTGATAATGATAAAGAAAGATATAAGATAATTGTTTGGGATACTGGTAAAGGTAAGTGGAAATTTATTTTATTTTGTTTTTTAAATGGGAAAGATCCCTTTGTATTTTACTCTGAACAATGTTAGAGGTAGCTTAGATGGCTCATGAAATAGAGCACTGCACTTGAAGTCTTGAAGACTTTAATTCAAATGTGACTCCAGACACTTTAGCTGTGACCCAGAACAAGTCAATTAATTTCTGTTTCCATCAATTTCTTCAAATGTAAATTGGAGATTCAGAGTTAGTAGGAGGATCAACTAAGAGAATATATATATATATATGTATATATATATATATATATATACATATATATATATATATGTATATATATATATAAATTGCTTAGTGCATAGCATAAAATAGATGATAGAGAGATGTTTATATTCTTTTCTTCTTTCCCCGCAACTCTGACTTCATCTCTAAATTTTTTATTGCTCTTTATTTTTGTATTCTTTTTGTTTGTGCAGTGTTTAAAATGTTCAAGAAGCATAATTTCTGGATAATTAGTCATTTTATTAATAATGCTAGCATGTTAATAAAAGAAGTTATAGGTGCACTTAAATATACAATGCTCAAGATTTACATGTCCTTGGAAAAATGGGTTTTCCAGAAGTTGTTTATCAACTCTGACTGAGTCACTTGGAATAAATGAGAAAGAATGAATATTACAGTGAGGATCTGGGCTTATTATAATGGACTTTGATTATGTCATTTACTTATAAATTACCCAGCCTTGGAAAATCCACTCAAAGAATTTATCCCTATCCATATCTCAGTAGGATATGGTGAAATTAAATTATTTATAAATTTGTAACAGATCTGACAAAAATTGAGGACAGTTAATTCAGGCTCATCTGTAATGTCCTCCAAAAACTGGACATTCAAATGAGGACTATATAAAAAGGGAGAACTCTCTAAATCATTGTTTTTTAATAATAATTTCTCTTTGAGATATAAGATGAGATAAAGATATTGATAGAGAATGGGATAGATTATAAAGGTACAGTGTCAGATAAAACTTCAGTGTTGTAAGAAGCTGGGCATTGCTAAAGCAACATAATTTTTCAGTACAGTATTGTATCAAGGAGACTAAGGTTATATAGCACTTGTTTCATTTAATGATCAATTAGAACCAAGAGAACACTGTATGCAACAACAAAATTATGGGAAGATCAATTCTGACAGAGCTCTTTTCAACAATGAGGTGATTCAACCCAATTCCAATGGACTTATGATGGAGAGAAGCATCTATATCCAGAGAGAGGACTATTCGGATAGAATGTGGATTACAACATAGTATTTTCACCTTTCGTTGTTGTTTTCTTGCTTGTTTGTTTTCTTTCTCATTTTTTTTCTTTTTTGATCTGATTTTTCTTGTGCAGCATGATAAATGTGTAAAACACACACACACACATATGGATTGTACATGTTTAGCATATATGAGATCTCTCCCAATAAGATTCATAAGGAAATATGTGAAAAACAATTGTATATGTATAACCAAGAAAAATGTTGATTTTTATGCATAACGGGAAAATAAAATTTTGGGGAAAAACATGTAGGGGAAGAGAGTTAACATATTCTTAACTTCAAAGTGCTAACATTCTGATAGTTATACAGATGCCTAAAAAAACACACTGAGCCTCTAACCTAGTAGATATTTCCCAAACTGTAGAGTAGAGTATTCCCACTGCCATCTGTGCATATACTTTTGCTAATGGATTAGAGCAAGTCTATGTTGATTTTGAGAATAAGAATCAGAATACCAAAATGTCTTGGCAAATATTTTTTTTTGGTAACTAATCTACTTTTATTCTAATCTCTAATGCAATTATCATCCCTGATACACTTCCAATAAGAGTGAAAACAACTAGTTTCATTATTAATTCTTCCCAGTGTCTTTTGGAAATAAGTTTGGAATTGTTTTCCCACATTTTAGATGAAAAAAGAATTGTGTCCAGTGTAGATTACAAATTCCCATTCTACTATTATACAGAAGCTTGGTGAAACCTCAATTTTGTATTCTGTACACTCAATGACTATCCAGGTTCTGTATTTTTCAACTTTGTTACAGTATACAGTATTGGAAATAGAGCTGTTTATGATATCCTCAAGGTTCTGGGAAAGATTTTAAATCTATTGCAAAGTTATCCACAATGTTTGCATCCAATCTGACAAAAATAAATATTTGATAATAGATCCAAATAAAACGAAGGAGAAAAAAAGTCCCTTTTTCTTTTTGGTATTCTATCATGCTTACTTAAAAATCCTTAAATTTATTTCAGATACAAATACATATCTTACCAATAGATTTACACAAGACTTTTATTATCAAAAAAGGTCAGCATTTCATAGAAACTCTTCAATCTGACATTTTTGCCCTTTGAAGGTTAATGGCTATTGATATAGTAATATAGCTTGGCAGTGAGTAAAAGAAATCACACCAAAAATACCAAATTTTTATTTGAAAGCCAAATGGGCAAACACAATCATTTCAAATATTTCATTAATGAACATTAGGATTCCTAATAGTCTCACTTTTAATTATTTACAATAGTGATCAATTTTAATAACAAATGTGAAATAAAGGCTTTATTTTGCATTTAGATAATGAAATCATTTATCTTTAATGAATAATAAAAATATTTTTTGAAGGGAAATAATTTGAATAGCTTAGAAAAACAGGATCATAGATTGAGATTTGGAAAGGATTTAAGAAGCTATCCAGTACTATGCTTTCATTTTACATAAGAAGAACCTAAGACTTATAGAGTTGGAGTTATATCAATAATATTATATGGTTAATAAAGAAAAAGGCAAGGATTTGAATGCAGTGCTCCTGACTGGTAATCCAGGATTCTCCATATTTTCCTTAAATTCTTTCCTTCAACTAGATTCTTCCCTTCTCTTTAATTTATGATATTTTAAAACAGTGAGTACTTTGACTAGCTTATAAATCTGTGCCAATATAGTAATTCATAGCATTTATTAAGCTACTGAACTTCCTCTTCACTTTTCTCCCCTAAGATTTAAGAGCAAGAATTTTTGAGACTATATTAAACTGAAATGATTTTATGGTGGAAAATATGTTCTGTCTTAAAAAAAAACCTGAAGAAGTAAGATATTCCATATAAAGAAAAGAAAATTAAATAAGTTCAGGAAAACAGATATCAGTCAGTTGAGTTGACTAATAGTAGACTAATAGCAAGGATCCAGTGGAGCAAGTTGAAAAATAAAAATTAAAACAACCAGGGATCCAACGGAACAGTGCATGTAAGAGAAAAATGACTCTTTTGGATATTGTAGGCATCAGATTTTCTGGAATCGGTTGGATCACATTCAATATTGATTAAGAGTACCTCATACTCTGAGCATACATTCCATAGAGTCCTGCTCTAATATCTCATCATGGTGTTAAGATGACTCTATAGTCTCAAACTCTATGCCAGTAGAATATAAACTCTAGCAGGTTTTATCAGACTGAAAATACTTTATGGATAGCCTATTGGCAAATTGCCTCCCTGTCATTAAAGGAGAAAACAAACCATTTTAAGATGGCTATTACAAAGTTGTGTGTAGAAATTGTGTAATCATGGATTTAAAGATTTATGAAAAAGAATTCACATCTATAGTTTACTAAAACATCTCAGGAAAGTGGTGGAAAGACAAGAGGAAAATACTCTAGCTCTGTTCTCTGTAGTAAATAATTTTTATACTTATAGGCTGTTAGATTAGTTAAATGTCTTTCATATTTCTTTTTTTTCTATACCTACTAAAGGCTAGAGAAAGGCAGCTAGGTAGGTAGGCAGGAAGATCTACTTAAATTTTACCTTTAGATTACAGAAAATTGTGAGACTCTGGACAAATCATTTAACCTTGATCAGTCTTAGTTTCTGTAAAATGGGAGGTAATAAAATCATCTACTTCCCAAGATCCCTGTGAGAATTAGATGATATAGCATTTGTAAAGTCATTGCCATATTTCCTAGTGCCTGACAAGTGTTTAATGGATATTGCCTACATCTTACATTCCTTCCGTCTTTCCCATGAGGCAAATAAAGTAACTGAGCCATTTATCCATTTATACAACAGTATAAGTGGAAAAGCTTGTATTTAACCAATGTCTTTTGATTCCAACTTCATGTTTTTTCTACAAATCAGCAACTAAGACCCTCAGTCCTGGCTCAGTAGAGGAACAAATCACTTCTGTAGCTTCCAGTTCCAGCTCAGAAGACAAATTCTGGGAAACCAGTTTGTTTCCTGAACAGTATACATCCTGTAAACACAAGCATCCTTGTTCCTAAAGCCTAGGCTCAGAGTTGCATTGGAAACTTGGGACAGCTCCCCCTTTATCCCAGGAGCATAGTTTAACTGAAAGTATAAAAAAGAGGAAATTTCATAAGAAAAGGAGAAAATGAGCAAGAAATATAAGGATCTTGACCATATAAAGCTACTATGGTGACAAGGCAGACCAAAACACAAACTCAGATGAGGACAAAATGTGCACAGAAGAAATCTCAAAGAATGATTTTGTCTCAAGACAAAAGAATCTTCTTGAAAGTGCTCAGACTTTAAAAGGCAAATAAGAGAGGTAAAAGACAAAAATGAACAGGGAAATGAGAGCTATGCATGAGAGAGTCAACAACTTGGAAAAGGAAGGGGAAACCGTGTTTGAAGAAAACATCATTTTCAAAAGTAGAATTAACCAAATGGAAAAATAGATTGAAAAGCTAATGTAGAACACCATACATTAACAACTAGAATGATGCAAATGGAAGCTAATGACTCTATGAGACAGCAAAAATCAATCCAACAAATTAAAAAGAATGAAAAAAATGAGAAATAGCTCATTGGAAAAACATCTGACCTATAAAGTCAATCCAGAAGAGACAGTTTTAAAATTATTGGCTTACTTGAAGGCCATGACCAAAAAAAAGGAGCCTAGATAACATTCTTCAAGAGATCATTAAGGAAAACTCCCCCAATGTTCATATTCAATTTGGATAGAATAAAATCTTCCCTTTAAATATAAGAATAGGGGGTGGAGCCAAGATGGTGGAGAGGACACATGGGTCTTTCTGAGCTCCTTTTTATCCTCAAACTATTTTTACAAAACTTAGCCTTAGAATTGGTGCTTGACTGCCAAAAAACATGAATATTGGGAGTACAACACATTACCAACAGAAGATAATCTCAAAATTTGCCAGAAAAGGCCTGGTTTTGCTCATGGGTGGGGATGGAACAGGGCTAGGCTAGGTGCAGACTCAGGCAGATGGGCAGTGAGAGCATGGAGAACAGCTCATGCTGAGCAGACCAGAAGAGGGGCAGGGTGTGGTCTGAGCATTAAGAAAATCTGTGGGGAGAACTCTACCACAGTGTCAACTACTCTGACTCTGCCCTGGCAGCAAGCCAATAGATCAGCAGAGAAGCTTTAAACGAGGAAGGAAAGACTGTGATCCCAAAAGGGTAGAGTCTCTTGGGACCTGGTCACACCGACCCAGCACCCAGAGTAACTCATCACAATCTCAGAGGCTAGCCTCTGATCAGTGCAGAAGCTGTCTTCCACTACCACTTCACTGCTACTCCCTGTTGTCAGTAGAGGCAGCATGGAAATACCTCACTACCCCATAGTGTTGTATGTATATGTGTGTGTGTGTGTGTGTGTAAAAATGAGTAAAAAGGCAAGGCAGGCCCTAATTATAGTTACCTTCTATACTGAAAGTGAGCAGACTTCAAACCCTGAGGAGACTAAAAACAGATTGTCTTTAGATCCAAAGGTGGTTATGATCTGATCCCCACCACACAAGGCTGTCATAGAAGAAATTAAAGGCTCTTAAAAGAGAGCTAGAAGAAAAATCGGGCAAGGAAAGGGAAGCTTTGTAAGAGAGTCTAGATAAGGCATGTAACACATTAAATAATAGAATGGAAAAAGAAAAAAAAAACAGAATTAGTGAATAGGAAAAAGAAAATAACTCCTTAAAAAATAAAATTTGTGAAATGGGAAAAAAAATCCATAGAACAAAACAACTCATTTAAAAACTCAATTGGACAATTACAAAGAGAAATTTTTAAAAGTAATTGAAGAAAATAATTAAAAATTATAATTGAACAGGTGGAAATGAATGACTCAAGAAGACACTAAGAAATAGTCAAGCAAAAGCAAAAAAATAAATAAATAAATAAATAAAATGAAAATGAAAAAAAATAGAAAAAATGTTAAATACCTACTTGGGAAAACAACAGACCTGGGAAATAGATCTAGGAGAGTAATCTGAGAATTATTAGACTCCCTGAAAATTATGATGAAAAAAAGATCCTAGACACTATTTTTCAGGAAATCATAAAAGAGAACTATCCAGATGTTATAGAAACAAAAGTTAAAATAGCCATTGAAAGAATTCATAGATCACATATTGAAAGATATCCCAAAATTAAAACTCCAAGAAATATTGTGGCTAAATTCCAGAACTATCTGACCAAGCAAAAAATACAAGCAGCCAGAAAAAAAAAATCAAATTTTGAGGAGCCACAATAAGGATCACTCAGGATCTAGCAGCATCCACATTAAAGGATCAAAGGGCATGGAATCTGATATTCCTGAAAGGTAAAGGAACTTGATATGTAGCCAAAAGTAGCTTACCCAGCCAAACTGAGCATTTTCTTCTGGGGAATAAGATGAACATTCAATGAAACAGGTGAATTCCATTTATTTCTGATGAAAAGACTAGAGCTAAACAAAAAAGTTGACCTCCAAGTATAGAACTCAAGAGAAGCATAAAACAGATAAAAAGAACTCTTAAGAACTGTATTTCTGTTAGAGAGTGCATGTATAATTTGATTTTACTGTTATAATATAAAAAGGAAATTGGAGGTGGAATTGGACTTGTTCCAGAAAAAGGGAAAGTGGAGGTAAATGAGGGAAATTACATGTCAGAAAGACACAAAGGAAACTTATTATATCTGAGGGAAAGAAGGGAGGGTGATGAACATTGTGTGAATCTCACTCTCATCAGCTTTGACTCAAAGAGAAAATAATAGACATATTTGATTTACAGGGAAATTTTTCTCACCTTATAGAAAAGTGGGAGAGGAAATGTAAAAAGGGAAAAGATAGGCTAAATAGAAAGGAAAACAGAAATAGTGGGGGAAAGGTATAGAAAAAGGGGCGGACTCTAAAGGGGGAGCACTGCTTGAGGCAAGTGGTGCTCATAAGTAAAGTATTGGGGAGGAGGGAGAAAAATATAATTTGGGGCTAATTAGATGGCAGGAAATACAGAAATAGTAGTTTTAACAATAAATGTGATTAGGGTGTACTCTCCCATAAAGTAAAAGTGAATAGAAAACTGGATTAAAAGCAGAATACTACAATATGTTGTTTATAAGAAACACATTTAAAGCAGAGCAATACATATAGAATTAAGATAAAAGGCTGCTTCTTGTGAAGTTAAAAAAAAAAAAAAAAAGCAGGAGTAGCCAGCCTGACCTCAGATCAAGCAAAAGCAAAAATTGATCTAATTAAAAGAGATAAGTAAGGAAACTATATCTTGCTAAAGAGTACCATAAATAATGAAGCAATATCAATATTAAATATATATGCACCAATTGGTATAGCATGAAAATTCCTAAAGGAGAAGTTGAGAGTTGCAAGAATAAATAGACAGCAAAACTTTAATAGTGGGAAATCTCAACCTTGCTCTCTCAGAACTAGATACATCAAACCACAGAATAAATAAGGAAGAAATTAAAGAGGTATAAAGAGGTAAATAGAATACCAGAAAAGTTAGGTATGATAGATCTTTGGATAAAAATTGAATGGAGACAGAAAGGAGTATACTTTCTTCTTGGCAGTTCATGGAACCTATACAAAAAATTGACCATACATTAGGACATAAGAACCTCAAAATGAAATGCAATTTTTCAGATCATAATGGAATAAAAGCCACATGAAATATAAAGCCAGGAGAAAATAGATCAAAAAGTATTTGGAAACTAAATAAGCTCATTCTAAAGAATGAATGGCTGAAATGGCAAATCATAGACATAATTAATAGTTTCATCCAAGAGAATGATAGT